>NW_021820762.1:128921-209103 GCF_901001135.1 Rhinatrema bivittatum | reverse complement strand
GTTATTCCAATTGAGAAATGCATTAAATTAAAGTGATCAGGGAAACTGATTATTCCAGAAGGGTGATAAAGGTCATAGAGATAAAGAAACACTAGTAGTCTCTAAAATTTTAAACCAAGAAGTTAAAAGAGTCCAATAAAAGAGTGGAACCCTGGTGTTTGTGACAAAGCTTTGCTGAATAGAGATGATTTTGTTTTTTCTGGCTCGGGTTGGGTTTCAGTTCGGGCAGTTCGTGGGAAAACTCATTTTCCCACAGATCGTTTTCCAGAAAAAACAAAGCTGGAACCCGAACCCGAAACCGGAAAAACAAATAAAAAAAAAAAATCGGAAAAAAACACCCCCAACCCTTCAATTGTACTTTCTTACAACCCCCCCCCCCACCCTCCTGATCCCTCCCCAAGTCTTACTAAAAGCCTTGGTGGTCCAGCGGGGTCCCACGAGCGATCTCTCCCTCCGTGCCGTCGGGCCTGCTAGAATCAAAATGGTGCCAATGCCCTTTGCCCTTACAGTGTCACAGGGGCTACCAGTGCCATTGATCGGCCCCTGTCACATGGTGGGAGCAATGGGATGGCCGGTGCCATCTTGTGCTCCTACCATGTGACAGGGGCCAACCAATGGCACCGGTAGCCCCTGTGACATAGTAAGGGCAAGGCTATCGGCACCATTTTGAATACTGGCAGCCAACGGCCCGAGTGCAGGAGATTGCCAAAAGGCCCTGGTGGTCCAGCGGGGGTCCGGGAGCGATCTCCTGCACTCGGGCCATCAGCAGCGCCAATAGCAGTTGCCCTTACTATGTCACAGGGGCTACTGGTGACATTGGTCGGCCCCTGTCACATGGTAGGCACAATATGGCGCCGTCCATCCATTGCTCCTACCATGTGACAGGGGCTGACCAATGGCACCAGAATCCCCTGTGACATTATAAGGGCAAAGGGCCATCAGTGCCATTTTGATTCACAGCAGGCCCGACGGCACGGAGGGAGAGATCACTCGCAGGACCCCGCTGGATCACCAGGGCTTTTAGTAAGTCTTGGGGAGGGACCGGGATGGTGGGGGGGGGGGGGGGCGGTTGTAAAACAGTAAATGTGAAGGGTTGGGGTGGGTTTTTTTTTTTTATAAATGTGTGCCCCCCCCATCCCCCCGCATTAACCCCCGAAAAACGAATTTTCCCCGAAGTTTGGGGAAAATCGTTTCGTGGTTCAGGCCCCCTGAACCACTACGAATTAGGCAGATATTTAATTGACTTAGATGCTCAACAAAAAGGATAACTGCATTAATGATTTCTTGGCATCCCAATATTTCAGTTTTAGATACATTAAGCTTATAGCCTGAAATTTTACTAAAACAATTATAGATTGAAAATAATAGGAAGAAACATCAGAGGTCCTCACATATAAGTATATATCATCTGCAAACAGTGCAATTTTGTGTCGTCTCCCATTTAAAGTAGAAAAACCGGTAGTGGCTTCATGAGTCCTAATTTTAGCAGCTAGGGGTTCTAAAGCTTAATGCAAAAAGGAGTGGAGAAAGTAGGCACCTCTGTCTAAGTACCCTTATCTAAGGAAAAGGTGGCAGAAACACATCCGTTGACATTTACTTGTGTGTGGTGTTCAAAAAAATATTAACTTTTAATCCAGGATATAAAATGATCCCCAACCCCAAACTTGACAAAACATAAATAGTAAACTCCATTCAACATGATCAAAAGTAGTAAACTCCAACATGATCAAAAGCTTTTCTTGCATCTAGGGCCATAAGAATGGCATCCCTGGGTATTTTCTTGCTCAGATGAATCCATTAACATTATCCTTACAATTTCCACTCTCTCTATTAGATATCAAACCAGTTTGATCAGGATGAATCACCACTGACATAATATCTTTGTCTATTGGCCAGAATTTTTGCCAAAATCTTTACATCATGTTTAATTAAGAAATATATCTGAAAGATCAACATAGTTGAGGGTCTTTCCCTTCCTTAGGTATCACCACAATATTAGCCAATCGCATGGAATTGGGCAATGGGATCGCCTCAAGAACTGCATTAAAATATTTGTCAATTTAGAAGCCATTATGGTGGCATATCTCTTAAAATATGTCATAGTAAGACCATCCTCTCCTGGGCTTCCCCCTAATGACTTGATTGCTTTCGTTACCTCTTGATTAGTAATTGGGGCATTTAACCATTCTCGGACACTCTTTGGTCAAACACTTATCAGAATCCCTAATAAAAAGTCGTCCAATTTTCTGGCTGAAACAACACTTCTGAGGTGTAAAGGGACTTATAGTGCGGGTTTTTTTTAATGCGGATTTTTAGCACCTGGTTCAGGGCAGGAGGTAAGTGAAAGTGCCAGTGTGGAGACCAGTTTTTTGATGCTTTTGTGGGTCAGTCAAGCAGCGGATGGAATGAATAGAGTGAAGGCAGCTTCTCAGTGTTGCGACCATCGCTGCTCAACGTCTCCACTCCGCCCTCCTTACCTCTTTGGCTTCTCCCTCTTTGGTTGATGGAAGTTTGGCTGCCGCAGCGTCATCTTGCCGACCCCCTCCGGCATTCCCGGACCGGCTAGACGCTGCCTTCCACCATGTTCTCCTGAGCCTAAGGGCACACGCACGGCACGGCCCCGACTCAAGTACCAGCTGTGGCGCAAACCTCAGGGCATCCCCCTGAGATGACGTCATCCTCACCGGATACTTAAGGTCTTTGTTTTTGCTAGCTATTCGAGTTAGCAAGGGGCTTTCTCCAGTTATCGCTGTGGATGGGATTCAATCTCTGCATACCTTGCTACTCTGCCCTCCTCGGACTTTACTAGGGGTACCCGCTCCTCGGGAGCCTCACTCTCTCTCTTACTTTTCAGGTTGCAGTCTAGAACCGGTACTCACTTCTCGAGGGCCCACATTCCCGGACCTACTACCGAATACAACTTCTGCCAGGAAGTCACCGCTGCCTACAACACCAGTGAGTTACCATCCTCTCTCAGAGCTTTCCCTGGAGCCAGGTACTCGCTCCTCGAGGGCCTACTTCATTCCAGCCTCTGGGCTGTCTCAGGAGACTATTGTGTGAATGTTACCATCCAGGTTCTGTTCCTGAACTCTGCATACTCTGCCTACTCACTATATTCAGTTTCTCTACAGCTCAGCCATCCTGGGATCGCTGTTCCAGTGCCTGAGGGACTACAGCCCAGCCGGGCTCTCCAGCTCACTACTGCGCCACCTCTGGTGGTTCACTTACAGTTTTTAAAAGATCTAGGTTGTGTCTGTCTCCCAACTCTGAGCCTGACCGGTGGCCCCTCTCAGGATCTTCCCCCGTGGGCGTGGTCATCTGCCACCGGCCCAAGGATCCACCCACAAATATCACAAATAATAACACTCAGTGAGGCAGAAACACTGAGCTGCATTTCAAGCTCTCGGCAGTCAGAGTCTGATCATGAAAGGGGTTAGAATTGCTCTACCCACCTTCACATCAACTTCCGGACCACTCATTTTTTCTTTAAAAAAAAAAAAAAGAAAGGCTTTCACCCCGAGAATTAATCACAGGCGTTCACGTGCCGATGGGGGTCCGTGTGGGTTTCTACACAAGATGGCTGTGCATTTTACTACATTAGTGCGCATTACTGCATAATTTATGGCACATAATTTTGCTGTGTGCAGATTTTATGTGCATATATAATTAGCATATTCTGCCATTATTACATCCCATGCTTCCACTGGATTTTGCAGTACACCAAAAAAAAAATCAGCGCAGATTTCAGTACGTGTCTTACTACATCGGCCCCTGAATCTCTTACCAATAGAGACAGTTCTAACCACTTCAATAAACTCTGTTAATCTAAAATTGAATAATTTTAGAGGGTAATGGTATTACAGGGTATTTTAATTGATGGGTGAAGTAGATGTGTGCTACAAAGGCAAAAAGCCTAGTTTTCACAGTTTTCACTTCTGCTGTGAATATTTTTGCACATTTCTAGCTGGAAGACAAAGTACATTTAGTTTAAAAAATTAATTGACTTTAGTGTTTGAACTCCAGTCAGAAGCAGTTTGTCGAGTGACTGAAGTGACATAATTTCATTTAGAAAAATGTACCACAGGATATGAGAAACAGACTCAGTTGTTGCCTGCAGCTGAGTTAGAGGAATTCATTAGCACCACATTTGATATAAATATCTATCTATCTATCTATCTATCTATCTATCTATCTATCTATCTATATATAATGAAGTATATATCTCTCTATATGCATGTGATTGCTTGGCAAGCACAATTTTCAAAGCCTTTTACCCAGTCATGTTTTTCCACCAGTTCATAGACCTGGGATTTTCTTTGCCAACCTGCACCCTTTTGAATGTGCATCCTGGTCATCATTGCAGCTGGCATGGAAAGTAACGGCTGCTATTAGCACCAACCAGGTGCATTTTTTTTCTTTAGAAAATTATCACTGCATTTTCCCAGGAAAATAGCAATTTACCCAGGGGAAATGGCTCGGTTGAAAACTGCCCTCTTCTTCTTCCTAGCTAAAAGGATGGGCAGGCTTCCTTAATCTGCATATGCTCAACCAGGTCAAAAAATCATCGCTGTGGCTGTGTTTAGGCCAGGAAAGGAAAACAATAAGGAGGTCGTTTTAAAAAGGTTTTATATGTGTAAAACGTGGATTTACATGTATAAAACTGAATTTTAGGCATGTAAATGCACTTTACCTGTGAGGCAGGCTTTTGAAAATTGCTACAATATATGCTGTTGAATTGTCAGTAGGTTTTACACATCTGAATTGTTGCACGCCCCATCCACGCTCAACCCGTGCATGGGCCGGCTCACCTCTCCAACTCCTCTGCAGGTCCCGGGCCGCCTCCCCAGCAGCAGCCACAATCTCCTCCAGGCCTCGGCATCCTGTGGCGGCGGTTGCTGGGCCTTCCTCAGCATACAGGCCTCATGGCGGGGCTCGGCCTCCTCCTTGGCATCGGCCCCGCCCCTAGGCACACATGCGCGGACTGCCCGTTCCCTTAAAGGGCTAGGGCGGGTCCTAGCTCTGCGGTGCGCCCTGATTGAACGAGTACTAAAGGAAGTGGCTGCCTACACTTCCTTACCTTGGCAATCGGGTCAACACCGTGTGTTGTGTGCTAGTTTGCCTCTGTGTCTCATCACTTGTTCCAGTCTTTTCTCAGTCCTTGTTCCAGTCCGGATCCAGCATCCTCCCTGTTCCAGTGTCCCCCTGTTCTAGCGTCTCATCTGTTCCTATGTTCCCCCAGGTAGTACCTCTTGGACTGACTCTCAAGTACTGGACCTCTACCTGTTCTTGACTACGTGATCGCTGCCCGGATATTTACCCCTGCCTGGGTACTCGACCACATCTGACCTCTGGAACTGACCTCTGCTTGGGCTGACTACTCTCGGACTGACCTTTGGAACTTGACCTCTGCTAATACTGACCTTGCCTCCTGATTCTGGTTCTGGCCTTGATCCTAGCCCTTGTATCTCAGACTCTGTTCTGGCCTTCACTGGTCCTCAGACCTGTAGCCTTGACATTGACTGTGCACCCTTGATCCTAGTGGGTACACCATTGAACTTCCTTTCTGGGAGACCCTGTGAGGCCCACCTAAATCCAAGTTGCCCGTGGTTCCCCAAGGGCTACACATTGGGAGAGCCCGGCGGCCCTTCCAGTTGTGAAGCTCCAGCTAGCCTCTGTCTCCTCCTGTGCTCTGCCTCCTGGTGGCAGCGTTTCCTGGTCTGACCAGGGAGCCTACCAACCTTGCTCCAGAATAAGGGTCCTCCTCCAGGTGCAACAGGTTGCCAAGGCCATGGACTTGGCAGAGTCTCCCGTCCTCCCGGGTCCTACCGGGTCTGACTGGCCGCAACTGTCCAAGGGCATCGATGAGCCTTGGAATCTTTGGCTTTCTTCGGTTGAATAGCTTCATTCCCAGTTACAAGATACAGCACTGGCCAATCCAGTGGGACTATTGGCTACCCTGCTACCCAGAGCATCACTGGCTCTCCCAGCACCTCCTCGATTCAACGGGGATCCATGCCTCTGTCAAGGCTTCCCTCAACCAGTGCTTCATGCAATTTGCACTGCAACCATCCTTATTCCTGAAGGAGACCATGAAAGTGACTTTCACCCTTTCTCGCTTAGAGGGAAAGTCTCTAGCATGGGCTTCTTGCTCTCCCAACTGTCACAGTTCATCACTGTATTCAAGCAAACCTTCGGAGAGCCGGGCCGTCAAGCAGTAACCAGCCATAACCTTTTCTACCTCCGTCAAGGGTCGAAAACCCTCTCCGAGTACACGGTGGAATTCAGGACCCTGTCTACCGAGCTTGGGTGGCAAGAAGATTGTCTGCAAGCCATCTTCCTAGATGGTCTCTCCAGCGCTCTCAAAGATGAACTCGGCAGTCCGTGAGACTCCCACGTCTCTAGAGACCTGATCTCCCTCACCGGGAAGATCAATCACTGACTCCGGCAATGGCGCCTAGAAGTAAAGGCCTCTTGATCTCCTACTCCACGTCCAACATGTGCCAAAGCCCCCCATCTATAAGTGCAAGGTGATGCATATAGGGAAAAATAAACCCATGCTATAATTACAACAATGGTGGGTTCCATATTAGGTGCTACAACCCAAGAAAGAGATTTAGGTGTCATAGTGGATAACACATTGAAATCGCCAGTTCAATGTGCGTGCGGGCAGTCAAAAAAGCAAACAGAATGTTGGGAATTATTAGAAAGGGAATGTTGAATAAAACAGAAATAATCATAATGCCTCTGTATCGCTTCATGGTGAGACCACACCTTGAATACTGTGTACAATTCGGGTCACCGCATCTCAAAAAAGATATAATTGCGACGGAGAAGGTACAGAGAAGGGCTACTAAAATGATAAGGGGAATGGAACAGCTCTCCTATGAGGAAAGACTAAAAAGGTTAGGACTTTCAGCTTGGAGAAGAGACGGCTGAGGGGGGATATGATAGAGATGTTTAAAATCATGAGAGGTCTAGAACAGTTAGATGTGAATCAGTTATTTACTCCTTCGGATAATAGAAAGACTAGGGGGGCAACTCCATGAAGTTAGCATGGGGCACATTTAAAACTAATGGGAGAAAGTTCTTTTTTACTCACGCACAATTAAACTCTGGAATTTGTTGCCAGAGGATGTGGTTAGTGTAGTTAGTATAGGCTGTGTTTAAAAAAGGATTAGATATGTTCTTGGAGGAGAAGTCCATTACCTACTATTAAGTTCACTTAGAGAATAGCCACTGCCATTAGCAATGGTAACATGGAATAGACTTAGTTTTTGTGTACTTGCCAAGTTCTTATGGCCTGGATGGCCACTGTTGGAAACAGGATGCTGGGCTTGATGGACCCTTGGACTGACCCAGTATGGCATTTTCTTATGTTTTTATGTTCTTAACCATGCAGGTCAATCGTGGGTGGCTATCTCCGACTGAACACCTTCGGTGGAGAAAGGAAGGTCTCTGCCTTTACTGTGGTGCATCCAGACATCTTCAGCAGTCCTGCTCGGTTTGACTGGGAAACTACAATGCCTGTGCCCGGCTGGGGTCTCGAGCTTGGGCGCTACTGTCACCGGCCCCCAACTTCTACTTCCAGTCTCTCTTGTTATCGAGTCTCATTCCTTTGCCACCACTGCCCCTGTCGACACTGGGGCAAGTGGCAGCTTCATCATTGATGACAGCGACAAGCTCCTGAACATTCCTCTGTGCCGCTAGAGGTGTCTCTCCGCATCACGTCCATCTAAGGGGAACATCTTCCAGGACTCATCACCCACCGAATGGCAGCCATCTGCCTCACAGTGGGGACTCTCCACGAGGAAGAAATGTCCTTCTACGTTCTGAAACATTCCATACATCCAGTCATCCTGGGGCTGCCCTGGCTCCAGGCACACAGGCCTCAATTCGATTGGCATTCCTTGCAATTGGTGCAATGGGGTACTAAGTGCCAGAAGACCTGTTTAAGGCAAGTGTCTCCAGTGGTAACTGCCCTAAAGTCCACCACCCTCACCGGGTTACCAACCCATACGCCGAGTTTGAGTACGTTTTTTCGAAGCAAAAAGGTAGACATGTTACCCCTCCACTTCACAAACTGAATTGCCCGATAGAGCTTCTGCCTGGCACGATGCCTCCCAAGTGCAGAACCTATCCATTGTCACGTCCAGAAACCTTAGCCATGTCCGAGTATAGAAAACCTAGAAAAAGGGTTCATTAGACCCTCCGTCTCTCCCGCAGGGGCGGGTTTCTTCTTTGTTAAGAAAAAGGATGGAGGATTGTGACCTTGCATTGATTATAGAGGGCTTAACACCATAACCCTAAAGGATCGGTACCCATTGCCCCTCATCAGCGAGCTGTTTGACTGCCTCCAAGGGGCTCGAATCTTCACAAAGTTCGATCTAACGGGGGGCGTACAATCTTGTGCGCATCCAACCAAAAGATACTTGGAAGACCTCATTCAACACTAGTGATGGTCACTACGAGTATATCGTGATGCCTTTTGGCCTCTGTAATGCCCCCACTGTCTTCCAACGTCTTATGAATGAAATTCTCCGAGATCTCCTATATTCCTTTGTGGTCGTATACCTGGACGACATCCTGATTTTCTCAAAGGATCTAGAATTTATTTATTTATTTATTTAAGGGTTTTTTATATACCGAGGCACGTTGCAAAACATCACCTCGGTTCACAATGTAACATAACTTAGCAACAAGCTTTACAATATTAACATTTTTTAACAGGGAAAGGGTTAACAAGGGTAGGGGTAGATAATACGAGGATTATATACATATGTACATGTCAGTTTTAAACAAGTGAGTTCATCAACGCAGTTAGAGTAATTAGCAGGGGAAAGTAATATAGGGGGGTGGAAGGGGGGAGTGTACCCACAGAGGGTGGGGAGTAGGGAGAGTAAATAGAAAGG
Organism: Rhinatrema bivittatum; assembly: GCF_901001135.1. Classification (NCBI taxonomy): domain Eukaryota; kingdom Metazoa; phylum Chordata; class Amphibia; order Gymnophiona; family Rhinatrematidae; genus Rhinatrema; species Rhinatrema bivittatum. Next base: position 200,194 of record NW_021820762.1, on the reverse strand, counting down.
GCGAGAGTCAGACGGGTGGTCATGTCGCATCTTTGGGGGCAAGGTTCCAGGCATAGTTGGGAAGGCATTTTATTCCAGTGGGCGGTTCCTGCGATGATGAATGATTGCTCTCTAAAGGTGGTATGCTTCATGAGCTTGGGAGAGGGAGTCTGGAGTTTGGCTTGGTGAGGCATTCTTGTGGGTCTAGTTGGAGTGTGAAGCAGGAGATGTTCTGGGAACCATTGCATGTCATGGTTATGAATGGCTTTGTGGTATGAGCGTGAGTACTTTATATACTATCCTGGAGGTTACGGGGAGCCAATGTAATGATTGGAGGACGGGAGTGATGTGGTCATGACGGTGAGTATTGGTTAGGATGCGTGCAGCAGCATTTTGTAATAACTGAAGCAGTTGTAGAGTACTTTTTGGTAAGCCTAGGAGGATAGCATTGCAATAATCAAGTTTGGACAGGATCATAGCTTGCAGTACTCATGTCAAGACCGTACTTCAACACGTGAGAGAGAACCACCTCTACGCCAAACTGGAAAAATGCATCTTTGAGCAAAACCGCCTGCCCTTCCTAGGGTATATCATCTCCGATCGTGGATTTTCTATGGATCCAGAAAAGTTGCAAGCATCCGTGACTGGCCGCAGCCAGTTGGGTCTCCGTGCCTTGCAACGATTCCTTGGCTTCATGAACTATTATAGAAGCTTTATTGCCAATTATTCTACACCTAAGCCACTCTACTCACTGCCATGACAAAGAAAGGGGCTAACACCCGTGTTTGGACTCCTAAAGCGCAAGCCGCCTTTCACGCACTGAAAGAGGCCTTCTGCTCTGGCTCTTGCCTGCGACACCCAGACCCAAGACGTCCATTCGTCGTAGAAGTCGACACATACGCTATTGAAGCTTGAGCAGTATTAAGCCCAATTTTTCTCCCAAGGGTACATTGATACCATGCTCATTTTATTTCGTACAAAATTCTCACCAACAGAACAGAACTATACAGTCAGAGATTGGGAACTCCTGGCAGTCAAGTTGGCCCTCCAAGAGTGGACGCCCATGTTTGGAAGGGGTGGAACACAAATTTACCATTTTCACTGATCATAAAAATCTCGAACACTTAAAAGAAGCACAACTCTTGAATATCGAGGCAAGCCCGATGGGCGCTGTTCTTTGAATGATTTAATTTTGAACTGTGCTAACGACCTGCCCTCAAAAAACCTCCGCGCAGATGCGCTTTCCAGGTCCTTTGAACCAGAAGATATTCCAGATGTTCCCAAACACATTATCGATCCTGCCTGTGTAGCTCTCACAGTGACCGACCACGGTCCCCCTGAAAGACCATTGTCCCACGCCGATTATGTGAGGTATATCCTGGAACTCCTCAAGCTCTCAGCTTTTCCAGCTTTCTGCCAGAGCAATACCTGGCAGAGTCCTGATGTCAGGACTCTTTCCCTTAACAGACCACCAGACCTTTAAAGTATTTGGTGCATTCATCCAAGACATCTTTCTGATACATAGAAAGAGATTACCTCACACAGCCCCTGAGGCAGCCCCATTGGGGCGAAACTCGGCCAGAGTCAGGCAATGGTAACGAATATATGTCTCCATCCAAATAAAGTTTACACTTGGACTATCTTTGGTGTCTAACCTGCATTGTTGCCCAACGGCTTTTTTAGACAACACTACCCTCCTGCTTTATTAGCCAGTATGGTGAAGGACTTCCGCAACTATGTTGATTCGTGCCCCATCTGTGGCCCAACAGAAACCTCCAACGGGGCTACCAAGGGGTCTCCTCCAACTGCTTCTAGCTCCCACTGAACCCTGGTCAAGTATAACCGAATAGACTTCATCACGGACCTACCACCGTCTCAAAACAACACTGTGCTATGGGTCATCATTGACCATTTTTCTAAAATGGGTCATTTCATCCCTCTGCGAAGCTCCCCATTGGCCTCAGAACTGGCCAAACTATTCCTGAAGCATGTCTTTCACCTCCACGGCCTTACAAAAAGAAATCATATCAGACCGGAGGACCACAGTTTGCTGCTAGGAACTGGAACTCTTCATGTAAAAAATTCAACATCACACTGAATTTCACGTCAGCCTATCACCCCCAGGCTAATGGCCAAGCAGAAAGAATCAATCGGACCCTGAAGACCTTTTCTCCGTTCATATCCGTTCATATGTGAATGATCAACAGAACAATTGGTCTGATCTGCTGCCCTGGGAGGAGTTGTTGCATAATACCCACATCTCTGCTGCCACTGAAGTATCTCCATTCTCTGTGATGCTTGGCCGACAGCCACGTTTACCGCTGCCAGTACCCCTCTCTGTTCCATCTCCAGCTGCTCAATTCACGGCTCATACCATTCGTCGTGTGTGGGAACCAAGTGAAGAAACAGCTCAACCAGGGCCGCTGAACATTCCAAGCACACTACAGATGCCCACAGATGTCCTGCTCCACTCTTCCGACCTGGCCAAAAGGTGTGGCTAAGCACCTGACATATAAGGCTGCGACTCCCTTCGCATCGTCTGGCACCAAAGTACATTGGTCCTTTTTCCAGTCCTCCGAAGAGTGGGAGCAGTTTTCTTACCAGTTGCCACGTGCCATGGGTATTCACAATACCTTCCACGTCTCCCTGCTGAAGCCGCTAGTAGGGATGTGGATCGTTTTTTGACGATTTAAAAAAATTGTCAGATATTTTTTAAATCTCAAAAAATCGTTAGAGTCGCGATACAATAGAAATTCCCCTGATTTATCGTGAAAAATCGTAAATCGGGAGAGGGGGGAAGGGCGGGAAAACCGGTACAAAACCAAAAAACCCACATACACCCCTAACCCGCCCCTACCCTTTCAAAACTAATCTCCCACCCTCCAAGTAACCCCCCCAAAAATGTTTTAAATTACCCTGGGGGTCCATGGGGGGGGTCCTGGTGCTATCTCCCGCTCTCGGGCCCATCGGCGCCATTTTGGCTGCCACTATATAAATGGGCGGCCGATGGCCCGATAAAAAAAAACAACCCACCCGACCCTTTAAAATGTCCCCCTTACCTCCCCACCCTCCGCGTACCCCCCAAAACCTTTTAAAATTACCTGGTGGTCCAGTGGGAGTGCGGGGAGTGATCTCCCACTCTCGGGCCATCGGCTGCCCCTAATAAAAATGGCGCCGATGGCCCTTTGCCCTTACCATGTGACAGGGTATCCGTGCCATTGGCCAGCCCCTGTCACATGGTAGGAGCACTGGATGGCCGGCGCCATCTTTAAAAATGGTGCCGGCCATTTTAAAGATGGTCGGCGCCATCTTTAAAGATGGCGCCGGCCATCCAGTGCTCCTACCATGCCCCTTTTTTTTTTTATCACAGGTGGTATTTCTGCTATATTTATAGCATTTGATAAATCCAGGCCTTAGTGCCTAAATCAAGGTTAATGAATTGTAGGCATACATGTATGCTCTTACACAGAGGTAAATTTTCAGCCAATAACTTAGGTGTCTAAGGCCTGGATTTATCAAAATGCACTAAATGTTGCATGTGATAACCCTTTTCACACTTTGTGATGTGCCAGAATTGTTGTATTTCCTACATACAACCACTAGGGAGACCCTGTTTAGCAGTTTTAAGCTAAGAGAGAGACTAGCTGTAATAGTGTCACACTAGATAGGTATTTATATCTCTATGGGAGGCTCACCTAGTAACTCGAGGTGAGGTTTTGGTATTAGTGTAGGGGTTAGGGGCCACTTTGACATTCAAAGTGAGATGTACGAACAGAACAGTGCTCTCTTGTGAAGATTTGATGACCTTCGGAGTGAGGAAACACACCCAAAGATGAGATTTTGCAATGTTCTCTCAACTAGCTTGATAGACTCTACCTGGGTAACATCAAGCTAGGTTGAGAGAACATTGCCAAAATCTCATCTTTGGGTGAGTTTCCTCAATCCGAAGATCATCAAATCTTCACAAGAGAGCACTGTTCTGTTCGTACAACTCACTTTGAATGTCAAAGTGGCCCCTAACCCTTACCTCGAGTTACTAGGTGGGCCTCTCATAGAGATATAAATACCTATCTAATGTGAGGGCATTACAGCTAGTCTCTCTCTCTCTCTCTCTCTCTCTCTCTCTCTCTCTCTCTCTCTCTCTCGTTCTCTCTCTCTCTCTCTTCTCTCTCTCTCTCGTCTCTCCTCTCTCTCTCTCAGCTCTCCAGGAGCATTTGCAAACACATCACAGTGCAATAAAGCCCTATTACACAAATGAAAAAGGTGTAGTTAAAGCCATGCAATATGGCTTCACAAAAGTGTGAATTCAGTCACAAACTCCTCCCTTTTTACTGATTTGCATCGCACCATGCATTATGGTGCTTTCGCAGGCATTAAAGGCATTTTTACATGCATTAAAGGGGCTTAAAGCATGCGAAAATGCCTTAATGCATGCAAAAACGCCTTATAGCAATTTGATAAATGACCCTGTAAGTCTAGCAATTAAGGTGCCTAAAACCTAAACACCTAAGTGAAACACTAATTTTTGTTTTTGAAAATTGACATCATAGATTATAATCATTTTATGGTCCTTTACGCTTAAAGGAATATCTATGTTTTTCTTTGACCCTTGCACTGCTTTTGGAAAGCACTGTCTTCAGTGAGCAGTTGCCTAACAGGAACCAGTGAGAAACAGGGATTAAACCCTCTCCATAATCACAGCATCCACAATAGGTTCTGAAACTAGATAGATAAATCAAGTATCAAATCCATTATTTTTATATTCTGTAGGTGAATTAAACTAAATGTACACAAAAGCATCATATCAAATACCATAATAATGACAATTTCAAATTGTTCAGTACATCCTTTCTTGTATCCTGTAATCAATACATATATTTGACACCTGAGTCAAATTTTTCTTCCCTCTGTCAATTTCCATATTTATGGAGCTCACTTTCCTTGTAGAATGTCAAGTTCTATATTCTTCTCTTTAATGTACTAATTGGAGATGTCTCACTTCAGAGTGGCAGTCAGCTGGTCTCCATATAATCTATTTTCTTCTATGATCTATCACTACAACCATCCAGAGCTGGCATGACAGACAGCATAGGTGTCTGCATAAAGTGGCAAACTGCAAGGGGAGAAGGCAAAAAATAAATGTCCCCATTGAGTATTACACTCTACCCTACTGATTTCTCTACCTGTCTCCAGGAACACACCCTCCTTACGCTACCCACTCCCTTCCAGGGTGGTTCTGGGCCCTACTGCTATCAGCACAAACACCAGACTCTTGCTGAGCACTGGGACTCTGAGCCGGCATATGCTTATAGTCGCTCTGGCTTCACTACTTTCTCCCATACAGGTTTCCTAGTCAGGGAAGTGATGCATTGCTGATACCATACCTTATCGAGCAGGACCAGGACCAAACTACTGCTTTGGAAGAGAGGGGAGACATGATGGGGAAGGATGCATGAAAGGGAATGGTTATCATAGATGAAGGAGATGGTGCCAAATTTTGAAGCTGCCTAGAACACCAGCCCTAACACCATTACCCCAACTCATTCTCCCTGAAATCATGCACAAACTTCATTTTTGTCTGATATAGATTACAATAAATTTGGGAAAGGAAACCCTTACTATGTACTCATATGACTTGTTCTATGTATGGTATATTGGTATTGATGTAATTCACATCAACCTTGTAATGGAGCACATACACTATCAGCCTTGATAAAAATAAAATAAGTGGCTTTACTGAGTTCAGAAGTAATATATAAGTCCAGTGTCACAAGCTCCTGCTTAGCTGGTAGATTTGTTTCAACCATTTAAAACTATAAAATGAGAATTTCTACAAAAGTCACTGAGTGTTCTACAATCTGAATGCAATGGCTCTCACATTATATTTCCTCAGTTATTGTACTTTGAGTCTTGACCCCTTATGTCTGTCTTATCTTACCTTGGTACTTTCTACACCTATTAAGAGTATGAAGAAAACAGGTTCTAGCAAAAGACCAACTTTGGACTTATTTTTAAACAATGTTGCTGTGGGTCAGAGCTTTTTTAAAACCAAATGAGCACTCATTGAATCTTACATTATGAGTTCACTTGGCCATGTTCAGCCACAGTACTTCAGGGTATAGTAAACTAACTTTACTTCTGAATGTAATCTTACAGAAAATGCAGCAAAAAAGTAATATGCAGTATATACACAATAATATATATAAAGTAACCTATATTAAGTTTACAGAAAAACAAAACTCGCAGCAAAATTCTGTATGAGCTTCAAACTTGAACAAATGAATAATACTGTCTTTATTTTCTTTCTTAGTACATTCATTGGACTTTGATCATGTCATTAATAACCATTACCAAAAATGTACCCTAAAACGAGCTGCTGCGTTGCAAGATTACCAAGTTGCTAAATCATGAGCGGATGACTGATGTAACCTTTTAGACCTCTGCCTTGGAAGAATTTCTGGAGATTCAGAATTCCTTGGCATGTCACTAAGATTTAGAGGAGTACTCTGGAAGAAAAAATGTATTTCAAACCGTCCCCCAATAAAACATGGGACAGCATGAGATGGATAAGGGAAAGTCTTGGGCCAGGTGCCAAGGATGGACAACATGCTGGCTCCGAATGCCGCCCAATTTTATCTGAAGGGAACATAAATAAAAGGGCAAGGGAAAAAAAAAGCAGCATATTTACAGCTTTCATTTACAGGATTCACTTTCTCCTGGGAGCTTTATATTTTTTTATGGATTCTTATACAAGAAGTCCTAAGCAGAGAGGGTTCATTTTTCAAATGGTCTAGCTGGCTAACTTCAGGAGTTCATTGGCTAGAATGGACCCACTGAAAATTGAAGGAGAACACCGCCCCGAAGGATGGGATTGGTCCAGTGGGGGGGGGGGGGGGGTAAGTTAAGTGTCAAGTGCTGATTTTCAGTGCTAATCACCTAATTTAGGTGAGCAAACCTAGTCTCAGAGATTGCTGGTTTATCTCTAGCTAGTTACTAGTCCTGTGTACCAGGACCCAACCAATTTCCTAGATCAGCTCTCTTGTGGGGCCCAGATTCCCCCTCTCAAACCCAAAGTGGCAATCATGGCCTCTCATTTCTCTTCCTGATCAACAAAGCTCTTCTTCATCCCCTGACAATGTTCTTCCTGTCTTTACCTTCCCACTCAGTAATTGATCAACAATGCTGCCCCCAGCACACCCTCCCACTCAGCCTGGTGCTGGCAGGAGGGCTTTTTCATTCCACCTGACAGTGAATAAAAGGCCTTCTTGAATCCTAAGTATAGATTTTGGAAGGGCAAGACATGGGGGGAGGGGATAGATTCAGTGATCACATTGTTAATCAGGTGCTGGGTAGACAAATGGAATTAGGGAGAGCACTGTTGATCAGGAGGGGGCCAAGGTGGCTATGATTGCTACTTCAGAGGACAAGATAGGGGACTGGAGAACCACAAGGGGACAATCTACAAGCAGTTGGAAAGAAGTGGATTGCCAAGCCAGAAGGAGCGGTCTAGTACCATCAGGGTAAATTTTTAAGGAGCTACATAGCGGCTAGATTATAGCCAGCTAATTTGATTTTAGGATAATTTTCAGCATTTGAATGTGAAAACTATGCAAAATATAACCAGCTAAAAATAACCAAGCAATAGCCAGGATTCATCATTCCAGGTGGAATGATAAAGCCTGCACTAAAGGGGGCAGGGGGGTGAAGGAGGGGGCGGGCGGGCGATAGCTCGCAGCCGATCGCACCATGGCGGTGCGATTTCACCTGCTACGCTGCGGCCAGCTGCAGGCTATTGCGGGCATAGCGCCACAGTAAAAGGTGATGCTATTCCCCGCGCTACCGCCGGCGATAATGTTTGAAACATTATCGCCGGCGGGGGTGGCGCCTCCGACTCCTCTCTAACTCCACCCCGACTCCTCCCCTCCCCCTAATTTTTATGTTACCGCCGTGATACGTTCTTAGAAAATAACCCCCAGTGGCTCTCTGAAAATTTACCTTATAGGGCCCCAATCAAATCTAAAATAAGTTCTATTGTTGTGTGCATAGACAGATCAGTCCAAGTGTTTTAATTCTCAGATCATGATCCATCACAGAACTATGATCATCACCACATAAAATGAAAAACAGGAAGTTTGCAGAGCAGTTTCACAGCTGAAGTAATTAATGCAAGAAAGTAGCAAAAAGCAAGCAGATACCTCCAGTGCTGTAGTGCAGTTTTGAAAACTGACAGAATACTGGGTAGTAAAGGTGCCTGGCATTTGCATAGAATAGGAAATATTTAAAAAATGATAGGTGCAGTCACCAAAGTTTCAATCTGTTTCTGAGGTCATTGGAGAGTGATGCATATGAAAGATATGCTGTAAGGATAATGGCAAACCTTTTAGCAAAGTCTGATTTAGAAGATTTGCCACTTCCATGACTGAATTGTCTACTGCCATACCTTGACTAAACACCTAGTATAATAAATGACTGTTACCGAAGCAGCCTGTCACGCACTAAATGCTTCATTTTCATAAAAATGAACCTTGAAAACATCTTTAATTATAGATCTCCTCCTCTCACATTTTGGTTTGCTTGATGAGGTAAAAAAGACAGTAATGCTTATGAGTATTGATTACTTACAGTAATGGACTGGAACTGATTTCTCTAATAACAGTGGGGGAGTCTAAATTCTGTTCCTTGGAGATGTCGGTGACAGAATACCGCGTTGCTTCTGATAGATACAGTACCGGTTCCTATTAGGGATGGCTAAGTCAGTGAAGCAATAACAGCGCAGGCCTTGCCTCTTCTATAGGCTAATCCCATTTGATTTTATATGTCTGCAGCATGCTGTTCAAAATGCAAAGGGACAAAGTCACCCCTTTGGAAGAAAATAGCACTCAGCAAGAAAGAACAAACGTGTTTCCTCCCCCTGCTAGCTTGTCGTGTGGAAGTGGGGTTTTGAATCCAATTTCTGGGAGGTAGAAGGTGGGGGGAAGGGGAGGAAGGTCTGTTCAGTAGTTGGTGGGGTGGTTGGGGTCTTGATCAGGTAGAGGAGTGACAGGTCACCTGAGATAATTACTCACAGATCACGCTCTCATCTGACAGTTTCCAGTTCCTGACCTTCTTATATGGTTAACGGAATTGTTGCATCTCAAATACTCAAGAAATGCTGTGTGTGCCAGCCTAGCCACTGGGTACTTCACTTACCTGGTTGGGGATGGGCTATCACCCAATAACCAGAGTGATGAAGGGGCTTAAACAAGGTTTACAAGATGGAACAGCAGGCTTCTGAACAAGGAAACAATAAATAAAACAAGCTCTCAGCACACTTTCCAGTCCTTAATCCCCTGTGTTAATTGCACATCCGGGTTCCAGTTTAGGGAAGGTTGTGTCATGTCCTCCTAGTCCTCTGCATTCTTCCTCTGGTCATCCCCTTATCAGGTTCCAAGACTCTGTTAGTCTCTTCTTTCTAGTGTTGCAAAATTTTCTGTCAGGATTAGACTGGCATATTTTCCCTTACGTTCCTCAGAAATATTGCTAATAAAGATATTAAAAGAACCAGTGCCAGCGCCAAGCTTTGAGATACCCATTGGTCACTTTGCCTACACCAGAATGGATTCACTTTACCACCACTCTGTGTATCCTGCTGCTCAGCCTTTTCCTCACCCACTTTAGCACTTTCTGCCCTGCTCCCGTGCACTCCAGCTCCTATGTGGCATGGTGTCAAAAGTCTTACTAAAGGCAACATCTGCTGCACCTCTCTGATCCAGCACTGTTCTCACCTTACTACAGAGCTCAGGTACTTGTTTTGACAAGATTTTCCCTCGAGGAAACCATGTTGCCTAGTGTCCTGTAATTTGTTTGTTTTAAGGTGCTACACTATTCCTTTTTTATTTTAGTATATTTGAGCCATCTGTTTTGTTCATTGCCAAAGTTAGACTAAGAGGCCTTTAGTTATCCACCTCCATCTTGTCCTCACTTTTGTGCAGTAGGGTTACATCCGCTCTTCTCCAGTGCCTCTGAATCTCTCTTTCTTTAAGTACAAGTTGAACAGAGCTGCATGAGTTGCAGTCAGAACATTCTTGAACTCTTGGGATGTGTATCATTAGGTCCCATGATTTTAGCCACATTTATTTGCATAAGAATGTCATATACTATTTATTTGGTTTGTAAACATTTCACATTATCAATGCCATCTCCAACCTCAGGTCCACACAATGAAGTTATACATTTAATACATTTAAGATAAATAGGAGAAAATATTATTTTACTCAAAGCTTAATTAAACTCTGGAATTAATTGCCTGAGGATGTTGTAAGATCTGTTAGTGTAGCTGGGTTTAAAAAAAAGTTTTGGACAAGTGCCTGGAAGAAAAGTCCATAAACCATTATTAAGGTGGACTTGGAGACATCCATTGCTTATTTCTGGGATAAGCAGCATGGAATCTATCAACCTTTTGGGATCCTGCCAGGTACATGTGATCTGAATTGGCAACTGATGGAAACAGGATACTGGGCTTGATGGGCCTTTGGTCTGACTCAGTATGGCAACTTCTTATGATCTTCCTTTTCTTCTGAAAATACTCAGCAAAATAATTATTCAAGATGTATCTCTTTTGTGTATCTTATTCTTTCAAAATGTCCTCTTTTTATTGATTGGTAAATGTTCTCTTACCATATGTTGCAAGTGGAGTGTAGTGTAGTGGATACTAATTTTATTGCTCAAACTATTGGGGCAGATTTTCAAAGCCCTATGTGCGCCGGGATTATTTTCAAAAGGCCCAGCAGTGCGCGCAAAGCCCCAGGAGATGTGTAAGTCCCGGGGCTTGAAAAAAGGGGTGGGCCGTGGGTGGGAAGGGGTGGTCAAGGGGCGGGGTGGGAGCAGGGCCAGAGCCTCCGGGCACATTATAAAATTGGGCATACATTTGTTCGCGCCAGGTTGCACGCACAAATGTATGCCCATGCGTAGGTATTAAAATCCAGCCCATTTTGTTCTTACCACTCTGTGCAGAAGGTAATAATTGTCTGAAGAAGGTATGTTTAGAGGATAAGCCAGTATATAGGTATAGGGGATGTGTAGCGATAAAAAATTCGTTTTGTTTTTGGTTAATTGTCCGGAGTTTTTTCCACCGTGAATTTTATTATATGAAATATTTGATTTGTTTCATTTGTTTAAAATAAAACAAATCAAACATAACCCCCCCCCCCCCAAAAAAAAAAAAAAAATAGGACCTCCAAGGCCTCCTGTCCCCACCTGGAAAAATCTAGGGCCAGGATCCTCTCGACCCTGACTATGCAGTCTGGTGGGGATCTGCTGGTGAGGCCAAGGCCCAGGTCGAAGCCTTGGCCTTGCATAGGCCAAGAACATGGTAGGTCACTGTGACCTCAACCTTGGCTTCTGCAAGGCCAATGCCTTGGCCTTGGCCTCGGCCTAGGCCAGGGCCCAGGCCCAGACTCAATGCTGCAGCCCAATCTGGAGGCCAGGTACTGACACGAAGGCCTTGGCCTAAGCTAGCACCTGGGACCAGGCCCAGGGCCGCGGCCTGGCCCGGAGGCCAGACCCCAACATCAAGGTCTTGACCAGGATCCAGGACTGACACCAGGGCCTGGCATGGAGGCCAGATTCTGACACCTGGGCCTCAGCCTCGGGTCAGACCAAGGCCTGAATCCCAGGGCTCAGAGCTCTGAAGATCCCATCCTATTCTTTCTTCTTAAACTGACAACATCTGCTGAGGTCAGATCGGACAGCATCAATTTAGTAAGAAACTTCTGATATTCAGACTGAGCCGCATAAGCTGAATGTGCCATAGAGCAGGTCTAATTTTGGCTGGTTAGATTATCCAGAAAAGCATTCAGTTATACAGGTACATTCAGCGGTGTAGCTGAGCCACTGAATAGACATCATAGCAGAGCTGGTTAAGACCTAAGACTTGTCAATTTGCTATAAATTTTGCCTGTGATAAAAGGGGCATGGTTAGGGTAATTTTTGAGTTAGCAGTTCTGCAAAGTGGAGAGAGAGAGAGAGAGAAAGAGAGAGAGAGAGAGAGACTTTATAAGACTCTTATATTAGTCAACTACTTATACCACTGTAGGAGGGTCAACTAGTAACTCGAAGTGAGGTTTTGGTAGTGGTCTAGGATTTGAGGGGCAGTTTTACATGCACTGACAGAGGTGCAAACAGCATAGTACACATCAGTAAAGATTTGATTTGATTTGGAGTGAGGAAAGCTACACAAAGAAGAGATTTGTACAGTGTACTCTCACCCTAACTTGATGTACTCTCTATCTAGCTCTATCAAGCTAAGGCTAGACTACATTGTACAAATCTCATATCTGTGTACCTTACCTCACTCCAAATCACATCAAATCTTCACTGAAGTGTACTGTGCTGTTTGTACCTCTGACTGAGCATGTAAAACTAGTTGACCCTCCTAGAATGGTGTAAATAGTTGACTAGTACGTATGATACCCTAGAGCAGAGCTTTCCAAACTGTGTGTCGGGACACGTTAGTGTGTCGCCTGCAGTGTGCAGGTGTGTCGCGCAAGCCCGGTCAACTCTGACGCGAGTTTAGGCTTTTTTTTTTCTAGAGATTCACTTTTTTTTTTCAGTTTATGGGTTGCTTATTATTGGGTGATTTTTGCTGTCAATCGTGTTTTTTTGGGGGGCTTGGTGGGTGGAACAGCCCAGCCATCCTTGCATTGGCTGCTGCTGCCGATGAGGCCTGGCCATGAGGAGTACTGACTGCAAGCAGCAGTGTCTGGTGATCATGGAAGGGAGTGAAGCACTTAACTGGCAACAATCAAAAAGACGAGGTACATGAGTGTGGGGGCCAGACATGTGCTGGGGGGAGAGAGATGAGTGGGTGGGGGGCAAACGTGCTGGGGGGACAGACATGTGCTTGGGGGGAGAGATATGAGTGTGTGGGGGCCAGACATGTGCTGGGGGGAGGAGAGAGATGAGTGTGTGGGGGCCAGACATGTGCTTGAGGGGGAGAGATATGAGTGTGTGGGGGTCAGACATGTGCTGGGGGGAGGAGAGAGATGAGTGTGTGGGGGACAGACAATTTGTTTTATTATTGTTTCTCATAAATTATAACAATAACATGAATCTTGGAATATATATTTTTAATATAAATTTAAGGTTTTCATGAGATAGGTTGTGTCGTGAAACATTTTATTTATGTATATATTTAAGGAAACATACATAAATTGTCGAAATATGTTTCGTTCGTTTAACCTTTAACCTCTGGTTTACTAGTAGACTGAATTACCGTGTCGTGAAATTATGTTTGTCTAAAAAGTGTGTCACCAACATGAAAAGTTTGGAAAGCTCTGCCCTAGAGGCTCTTGCTTTCTCGCTCTCTTGCTCTCACTCTCTTGTGCTCTCTCTCCCTCCCCTTTACCCACCTCCTCCTGCCCAAAATAAGATTTGCTATAACATGTGTTATGCTATTGCACACAATGATAAACACCCCTCATTTTCATAAACTCCTTCCTTTTGACTAAAATTTATAAATTTGCATACCCATCTCACAATGCGATAAATAATGCATGCATTATGGCATTATCGCGGGCATTAGGTCTGTAACGCCTGCGATAAGGCTCTAATGTGATTTGATGAATGACTCTATAAGTTACCTAACCAACCAGTCCTGAATATTGACCCCATATTGTCCTTTCTGGATCTGCCAAGTTTTTAAAAAGTTTATCCAAATGGCAAATAAATGAACCACTTTGTTGTCTGTACCTATTCATGTAGTTATTATTTCCATTTTAAGATATTAAACATTTTAATGTTCCATGGGTTTATAAATGGGTAGTCATTCACTTTACAAAACACGTAACAAATGTTTTCAATAGTTAAGAAAAGCCATTCCAACAATTTATTTGTCTCCTTTTTTTAAATGTGTGCCTATAAGCTGAGTTCTTTTCTTCTTCAGCTAAAGTAAGTTAGCTCAGAAATCTTATAGTGGGTGTACTTTAACTGAAAATGTCATAGTGCCATTTAAGTTACATTTTTAGGAATAGTAAAACAGTATTTATTCTTGGTTTTGTGAACACATTCTGTAGTATCTTGTTGCCACCTAGTGGCTAGGTGAGAACTAACATCCTTATTGTTTTTTGTAAAGGCTTCAAGAGTATGATCATAGTTATTTTCATTTATGATGCTTTCCCAAACAATTTTATAATATCAGTTTCCTCTACAACATTTTCTTTCATCTGCAAACCTTTCTTGGCATCTTTCATCAGTGGACTGTGCCTATTGCCTTATCTGTCCATAAGCACATATCAGGGGCCCTCTTCATGTATATTTATGGCCTAATTTTATAAGAAAGTCTCTTATTGAGCCTACAATTTTCTATCAAATTGTATTCAAATCTCGCCACAGAGAGAATTCCTGATAAATGTGCTGGGTTAGGGGGCCATGCCTGAATTAGCAGAAGTAGAAATGTGCCTTTGTGCAATTCTCAAAGCAATGATTTTTCAACTTTTTAAAAGTAATGTTTCATGTAAAGACGTGCACAGAAGTTGCTGCATGGGATCCCAAACTTAGCTTTCATCTGATGGAACATGAAAACAGCATCTTGTCCAACTTCAAACACATCTTTGTTTGATTATGCAGTTCCTTCTGTTCCTTTGGGCTGTTAGCTCATTCAGAACCAAGTTTGGGATCTGATACCTTGAGCCTTTACCCACAACTACCCACTGATTTTTGCCCTATTGTTTAGTCATTGTAGCGATAGCCTTTGGCAAGGGCACCATGCACCAGGATTCCTTCCAGAGCTCTGTAATAATGGATCCTAAATCTGGCAACTAGGTGCCACTGTTGCATGATGACTATGACTCTCTTCTCCCAAGATCTGGGAATGCTGCCTATGTAGCATCTCCAGCCCTGGTTAGCCTGAGGAACAGAAGACCTTAGATGGGACTTCAACCCTTGTCCCTCCTGACAATGTAGCAGTGCCTCTACGCTACCAGGCCAACACATTGGCATGTTTAATATTATTATCATGCTATGTCTTATGTATACTGGGAGTACAGTAAGGAGCTGGATAATGTGAGCATTAACTGAAAAATACAATGGATAATGTTCACCTTAATTCAATATAGCAATCAACCACTGCAAAATAGCTCAAAATGACTTAGGGATCAATATTCATTTGGCCATTTTGTGGACAACTTATCCGGATAAAGTTAGCCGGATAACTTGTCTGAGATATTTAGTGGGAGAAATGTCCCACTAAATATCCCCGATTAAAGTTATCTGACTAACCATAGCTGGATAAGTTTAAACATAACCAGATATTCTTTTGAATATCACCAGTTATGTATAAAATTGTTCCTATTTAAAAAAAAAAATAATTCACATCACAGACCTACAGGCCCTAACCTGTCCCCTGCCTCCCTTCCACTTGAGTTCTAAAGGCCATAGAAAGAGAGAGATGGACCCTATCTGCTCTCAGTTTCTCAACGAAACTGTGAGGGGAAGGTCCTTTCTCATTAAATACAGTACACGCCCCTTTTCAGTCTCTGTAAATAGCATGAATAATAGTTACAGTCCTTTGGCATCCAAGAATTACATTAGGAAACAATGTGGTTTCCATCTTCTTTACTGATAGTTAAATAGATGGCTGAAGATTATTTACAGGATTCAAATCAGATTTTTAAAAAAGTCAATGAACAAATAAAGCAGAAGAAAGATTAATAAATTTGTGACCTCACCCATCTAATAAAGTCTCCAATTCTCTATGGAAGCAAATTTCCATAAAAAGTGATCTCCTTCTCTTTTCAGTTATTTAAATTGAAGATAGTAGAGATGTGAATCGTGTCCTCGATCGTCTTAACGATCGATTTCGGCTGGGAGGGGGAGGGAATCGTATTGTTGCCGTTTGGGTGTTTAAAGTATCGTGAAAATCGTGAAAATCGTGAGCCAGCACACTAAAACCCCCTAAAACCCATCCCCGACCCTTTAAATTAAATCCCCCACCCTCCCGAACCCCCCTCAAATGCCTTAAATTACCTGGGGGTCCAGCGGCGGTCCGGAACGGCAGCGGTCCGGAACGGCCTCCTGCAATTGAATAGTGTTGTCTTCAGCCGGCGCCATTTTTCAAAATGGCGGCGCAAAATGGCGGCGGCCATAGACCAACACGATTCGACTGCAGGAGGTCGTTCCGGACCCCCGCTGGACTTTTGGCAAGTCTTGTGGGGGTCAGGAGGCCCCCCCAAGCTGGCCAAAAGTCCCTGGGGGTCCAGCGGGGGTCCTGAAAACAATCTCCTGCCGCGAATCGTTTTCCGTACGGAAAATGGCGCCGGCAGATCGACTGCAGGAGGTTGTTCAGTGGGGGTTCCGGACCGCCGCTGAACGACCTCCTGCAGTTGATCTCCTGCCGGCGCCATTTTCCGTACGGAAAACGATTCACGGCAGGAGATCGTTTTCCGGACCCCCGCTGGACCCCCAGGGACTTTTGGCCAGCTTGGGGGGGGCCTCCTGACCAACTCCTTGCGAAGACTGAAAGCTGAGCCCTTTAGTAGGGCTGAGGTGGACAACGCCCAGGGAGGGGTAGCAGGGGGCCACACCTGGCTGGCCCTTTAAGAGGAGCAGAGAGGTGCGCGCCCGCGCCCTAGGGAGCTGGAGAGAAGAGCTGGAAGCTGGTGGCGTCCTCAGCCACGTGGAAGGCCAGGGAAGCAGTGGAGCAGCCCTGGGCTGGAGCTGGGTGAAGGCAGGTCAGTGGAGCAGCTCCCAGCTGCAAGGACAGAAGCAGGAAGAAGCAGAGAGAGGTAAGGCTGGCTGCAGGCACCGGCAGAGAGAACAGAGAGCTGTAAGGACTGAAGCAGGAGAAGGGCTGACTGAAGGAACGGCTCCATGCCGTGAAGACAGCCCCAGGAGGAGAGGTAAGACTGCAGGCAGAGCAGAGAGCTGTAGCAAGCTGCAGGCACTGGCAGGGACGGCTTCCCAGCCAGGCAAGGACCCGGGCTGAGCAGGCACCGGCAGAGACGGCCTGCTGACTGGAGGTCCCGGGATCGCAGCAGCCCGTCAGGGGAAGGCAGGAACAGAGGAGCCGACCGCATGGCAAGAGCTGCGGGGACAGCCCCAGCTGATTCAGGGAGAAAGAGAAGCAGCAGCGTCAGCAGCCCGACTGGCTGTGAAGGTAAGAGCCTGCCCACGCTTCTTGCGGGCAGGAGCATAACACTCACAGCTATAAATTAATATATATAAAAATCTTTTAGTTATTACACCAATTCACATTCATTCATTTTTAGATGATATTATTCAATACATATTTTATTAATGTTATAACAACTTTTGTCATCTTGTATTAAGGTATGCAATACCAGTATTTTCAAAGCTCACTCCAAAACCTAAGAAACTCTTTGTGCTATTTCAACTTGATCTCACTTGCGATGTTTTAAGCCAACTGATGTGGCTTGTAAGGTACTCATTCTATTTTATCGCATTAAAACCATCTAGACATTATTTTTATTTTTATTTATATTTTTATATTTCTTTATTTATATTGTATTTTTCTTATCTCAAGCCCCCACTTTTTAAATGTTATATTGATAGTATTACTGCTGTTTTATACGTACACACCACTGAGATTCTATCTCCGTTTCAAGTGTTTGTCTTTGAAAATAATACACACATATATACATATATCATTTTGTACAGTTGTATCATGATATACAATATTGTTCATTTATTTATTTATTTTTTATTTTGACATTGTTGAGTCTTTTAACAATTGACACTAAGACATATTCTGTTTAGAATTACAGTATGTGTTTTAATATGTTTATTATTTATTTTGTTTAAAACATAATTTATAGAGGGTAGAAGTACATTTTATATATGGTTACAATTTTATATGTATGTGTGTCTTTTATATGTTTTTAGCCCCTGAGGCAGCTCTCTGAGCGAAACTCGGCCAGAGTCGGGCATGCTTGAATAAATTCCTGTTTTACTCCGATCCATCTACTCGTTTTCATTGCCTACAGCCACCTTGGATCGGCTACCAGTTTGTTTTCTTGGACCTTCCCTTTTAAGAGGGTGATCCAGCCTTGTGCTCCAATGCCTGGATATCTCTGGAAAGGAAGTTTCTCAGTCTCTTAGTCTTTCAGCTCCTGGCACCTCTGTCCCTTGTTGGAATTTTACATGTAGCTCAACTATAAAGCAAGAACAGCTGTCTGTCTCTCTCTATTTCCTCAAAGTACAGACTTCTGTCTCTCCCTCTTGATAATTAGTTCTTCAGGAGAACCTATTGCAGAGCTGCTAGGTACACTCCCCTGTTCCTGACTCATAGTTACAACTTCTGGTCATTCCAGTCCTTCACACACATACAGTGCCAGCCAAATTTTGCCTTTTCTTTTTTAAATGGTCTCCTAGCAATCCTTTGGCTTCCTCCTTTGCTAGCTATGTAGTGCTGTTCTCTGGGCAGGCTAAACAATATGGAGTAGGTTTTATAATGTGCCGCATCCATGTGCTTCCCGGCGCGCACACATAGATGCACCAATTTTATAAAAATTGGGTGGCTGCATGCACATGCATGCACATGTGTGGGAGGCACACGCAAAGGGGGGAACTTTCACAATTTCCACACGGCAACACAATCGGGCCTTCCCCAGTTCCCTACCAGTCCATTCCAATTAAGGAGCAGACTGGGAATGAACTTCCCTACCTCCCTATCTAAACTGCCTCCCTCTTCCCCTCTCTTTCCCACCCTCTAAACCCTACCTATCTTTATTTTTCTTTTTTTGTTTTATAACTTACTTCAGGTCCCCAGGCTGAAGTAAGTTGTGTGTGCCGGCCAGCTGCTGGCGCACAGGTCTTTGGGACAGCGATCAATGGCACTGTCCCAGCCCTCCCCCCACCCCGCCCATCCACACCCAGACCCCGCCCCAGGCCCACCGCTTTGAAGAGGCCCGGCCACGCACGTAAAGCCCGCGATTTACACATACATGGTTTTTGAAATCTACCCATGTGAGTGCAGGATGCTGATTCTTGCAGAACATTTGTCATTCACAGGAGAGTACACAGGGTTTTGACTTATTTTCATATTCCTTCACCTTGGCTGTGGCAGCTTGCATCCTCTGCAGGGTTGAAAAACCATTTTTTGGCAGGTCCAAAACACATCACTCAGATCCAGATGTAGCTTAGTCCACATAGGGCCTCATTTTCTAAGCGGCTCGCACGCGATAAGGAACCTTTCGCACGTGAAAAGTCCCTTATCACATGTGATACCAGGATGGGGGCGGAGTCGGTCCCGGAAGAGGAGGAGTCAGGGCGTCACCGGGGCTGACTCTGCAACGATGGCGCACACAGGGGGTAATTTTCAAAAGGAGTTACATGTGTAAATGTAGCTACTATTGTAGCAATTTTCAAAAGCCATTTACTCAAGTAAAGTGCACTTATGTGAGTAAATCCTATAGACAAGTCAATGGCATATATTGTAGCAATTTTCTAAAACCCACTTACTCAAGTAAAGTGAATTTACTCCAGTAAACCTGGTTTTTACTCGAGTAAATGCTTTTTAAAATCAGGCCCTTAGTGAAAAGGTAAGTGCCTTTTCGCTGCCTATTTCGCTCCCAATAGCTACACCTCCTATGGTGGCGCTATTGGGTAGGAAACCGGCAGCGATCGCACCGAGACGGTGCGATCGCTGCCGGCTAGCACAGGCCCGCCCCCCCGTTTCGGCCCCCCCCCGCCCCTCATCTTCTAAAGTATTGCAGGCCTGCGATACTTTAGAATATGAGGCCTGTAGTTAGGCTCCAACACATGATAAGGTCATAGGGTGGGAATCTGGTTTATAGTAGCTTACACTATTAAAAAATATACACTCCCGACATGTCTATGCACATACTTTTTTTTAAAGATTTTAGAATTTTTTACTAATACTTAACTAACTGGAAGCCCACTATTAAACCCACTATTTTAAACAAGCGGTGTGAGAAAGGGGAAAAAACTCAGACAGCACACCCTATTGAATGTCACAAAAGACAATTTCTAATGGTGCAAAGAACCACTTTGGGCTGCCATCACTGGAAAAAAAAAATCCCTTACATCCTTCTTCTTCTATATTTCAACTTCACCATTATTTTCACTTCTTTATCCATAAAACTTTGTTTTGTTTTCAAAGTGGACATTATATCTGGTGCATTTTAGCTCAATACTTATCTTTATATATGGGCTTGTATAGGCTTCTAAGAAACAAACAATGCCTACATGGCCATGTTTCGCAGCTTGAGCTGCTGCTTCAGGGCGTTCTGTTTATTTTCTTCATTACCAGCCAAACAATGTTTGGGCATAGACACATGGGGGGGGGGGGGGGTTGTAATAGTGCATGTGGGACATACTTCTGAGTCTTTTTGTAAGTGATGTATTTATAGTAGTTTGCTACAAAAATAAGTAAAAAAATAATATTAAGTGATAGCGTTTTATTTGACTAACAATAACATTTCTTGACTAGAGTTACTTTCATAAGTCCTGCATAAATAAGAAATCCAAGGAAGTTTTGCAGAGCCTGATAGAGGAACTGTACTTGCAAAATATTTGTATATTCCATGCCTTCTTTTTGATTTATTGATCTTGCTTTATTTGCATGTAACTGAGCAAAAAGGAAAGAATACGTTATTTTCTACTCATGGAGTGTCTTAACAGAGGCTCTGCACAAGCACT
Organism: Rhinatrema bivittatum; assembly: GCF_901001135.1. Lineage (NCBI taxonomy): Eukaryota > Metazoa > Chordata > Amphibia > Gymnophiona > Rhinatrematidae > Rhinatrema > Rhinatrema bivittatum. The sequence continues at coordinate 179,560 of NW_021820762.1, read as the reverse complement.
TGTCTAAACTAAGTTGCTTGGGAATATCATAAGTCACTGATAGAGAACTCTGGTCTTCAAGTGCCACAAACAGGTTTGGTTCTAGGATATGAAAACAAGAGTGAACACAAAAAGCAAAATAGGTAATAAAATAATAGACATTTAAAAATATGTGATAAAATATTATTTATTTATACAAGACTTATTTTCCACATCTCCAAAGTTTTGTTCGGAGTGGATTACAGCATTAAAACATCCATAATTAGAAATGCACATTCCATGCATACATAAACAAATAATTCAAGATAACACAATTTATAAAATTGCTTCTCTAAAAAACATGGCCTTTAAATTTTTTCCTAAAAAATTTAGGGCCGGATTTTAAAAGTTCTATGTGCATAAATCACCTTACGTGTGGCGGGCCTATTTTATAAAGCCCTGACGACGCGCGTAAAGCCCCGGGACACGTCTAACTCCCAGGGCTTGCAAAAAGGGGTGATCTGGGGTGGGGATGGGGCAGTGCAGGGGCAGGGCCAGAGGCCTCCGACACAGCGGCCATTTGCCTCCAGGCAGGAGTAAAAGGTTTGATCATTTTGGGGGGCGGGTTAAAGTAGGGCTATGGGGGGAAAGGTTAGGGGAAGGGGTGGGAAGGTTAGGTTAGGGGGGAGGGAATGAAAGAAGCCCACGGGTGTCAGCGCATGCAAGGTGCACTAGTGTACACCCCCTTGCGCGTGCCGACTCTGATTTTATAATTGCACGTGCAAGTTATAAAATTGGGCATACATGTGTGCGTGACGGGTAGTGCACGCAGGTCTTAAAATCTACCTCTTAATATCTCTTTCCTCTTGTACATCTACAGGCAAGCCATTCCATAATAGGGGCGGCATATGAAAACATACGCTCATGAGTCAACTGTAATCTCGCAGTATGCAAAGGAGGCACTGTTAAGAAGCCTTTCCCTGCAGAACGCAATACCCTTTTAGGAACGTAAGGAATAAGATTGTTTGCTGAAATGCACTTTGTCTCTCCATGCAGTAGTTTATGAGTTATAACAAGCAATTTAAAACACGTTCTCCATTTAACTGATAGCCAGTGAATAGACACCAGAATAGGTGTGATATGTTCAAATGGTGGGATTCTCAGCAACAACAGTAGAATTTATTTTGTAACAGATGTAATACCCGAACATATGTGTTGGGTAATCCACCAGTAAACTATTGCAAAAAGCAATTTGTGAAAATACCAGAGTTTGTAATACCATTCTAAAAGATTCTTGTGGGCGGAAATCTCAAAGAGCCTTTATCAATTTTAGCTTATAGAATGCTTTTTTAATTACATTTCGCAAGCAAGGTCTCATTGTTAATTTGCTGTCTATGATAACCCCTAGATCTCTAGATTCAAAAACTACTTGAGAGACTTCTTTTGAAACACCACTAGACCAAATATTGTTGTTGAGGCAGTTTTCCCTACCCACATCAAAACGATGTTGGCTATATTTAGTGATAATGCATTATCATATAGCCAATCATGTATTTCCTGCATTATCTTGTAAAACTTTTTATCAGGAAAGCATCCCATCTTATCACATGGTGCAAAAAATTGGACATCATTGACTTACATGAAATCTGTCATGCCCATCCCCTCCAAATTCTTTGGCAATGGGCTTATATATATATTGAACATTACGTCAGATAATGCTGATCCTTGTGGTACAGTGGACTCAATTTTAACTCTAGAAGAGTAGCTTTTCTCAGAGTATACCTTCTGGTACCTCCTAGACAAAAGCAAGTCAAACAAATTTAATATCAATAAAAATATATTGACAATAAAATCAAACAAAAAATTAGCACAATGATGGATCCAATACACCTGCCATGGCCATGTTTTGTCAAGATGCCTGCTTCAGAGGTGATTATATATTTGATAGTCCTTATTCCCTCCTAGCTAAGAGGAAAAGAGGCTGACCATTGGACCAAAAATGAGCTTAAAAATCACAAACCTAAAACAGCTGTAAAAATTCTTAGGCACCCTAAGAGGCACCAGAAATGTTAACTTGAATATTCTTCCTTACTTATTTGCAAACAGAAATCACAGCTCACGATTGACAGTCTGCAGCATTGCACCATAGAATGAATCTAATGGGCAAAAAAATTGAACATCATCAGCAAAAAAATGAAACGTAATCCTAAAAGTTTTAATTATGTACAAGGGTGCAAATATATGTGAAACAAGGTGGGACAGACTACAAAGCTGATCCTTAAGGAACTCCACATTCTATTCTAAATAGCTTTCTGAGATCTTAGATTAAAATATTGATTAAATCACCTGCTCACCATTCCTTCCAATCCAAGATCCTGCAGTATTTTCAATAAAATTCAGTAATCCACATTGTCAAATGGTGCAGTATGAATATCAGTACTATTAATGGCTGTCTGATAATTGCCCACCCTGTCCACAGATAAAAGTATACTCAGGCATCGTGACATGTCTACTTTTAGCCACAGGAAAGGTAGGTGGGTTCAAAGGTGGGGTCCGGTTAGAGGAGATGACAATATGCATAGTTTGGTATTTTCAAACTTTTGCATCGGTTTTCAGGAGAAAAGTATTCCCAGATAAAGGAGGTGCAAATATTTGGGGGTACCTTTCTCTAGGCAGTTTTCATAGAAATAGTATGAGTGTCCCTTCCCTTTGAGAACTGATGCAAAAGCACGTGGAGAAAAGTACGCATGCCCTATGAAAGTATATCAGAAATTTGGAGAAAATTCAGGATTGTCCTTGATTGGAGTCCACCTGAGAAAGAGCCACTGACTAAAAATAGAATCAGCCTTAGAATCCTCTTTTGTGAGATTTGGAAGGAGAGCTGCACTAGGAACAGGTACCAGGGGAAAATCTAGAGCAAAGGGTTCCTTTCCAAAAGAGCTTATATATCTATGCAGCATTTGGATATTGTGAGAGACTGAGTTTATTTTTCTAAACTGTTTGGTCCATTGGACAATAGTGTGCTGTTGTGGATTTTGTTTGACTGCCATCAGATACCAGTAAAGGTTTTATTTTTGGGGTGAATTTTAAAAGAGTTACAATGTAAAAATTAGCATATCCATGCATAAGTAGCATCTACTTGTGTGCATGCTATTTTATAAACCTCAAACATATGTGCATATTTTTTCCTTTTGCGTGCAAATATTTGAAGGTAAAAAGGGGGCAGTTTAAGGGTGTTCTGGAGTGGGGCCAATATTTACATGCTGAAATTGCTATTTTAAAAGACATGCATGTAGATTTGCCAACGTACTCGTGTAATACCCCTGCTAATTGTATAGAAGAGCCTCAAGAAAATAGAAAACCCTAAGGACCTTGAAAAAGTTATTTTTTTCCTTGTGAGAGAAGGAGATATGGGTACTGCAATAGCCCATTACCCTTCCCAGTGAGCCCTTGTGCCTGTGGCCAGATCAGAAAGGAGTTACATATTGATAAAGGATATCATTTTCAAACATGAGAAAACCAAAGGTTTGAGCAATTGACCAAGTGGCACTTTCATTTTAGGTATACGTACCCTTACTTTATTTCATTTTATTTTTAGCTTTTATAAGTACACAATTTCTATATTCAGACACATGCACTAATAAAAGTGTGTGTTTAGCAAAGAAGAATTATGCAGTTAGCTTGAGCATTTGTTTTCATCACATTGCACAACCAGATCCTATGAGGAATAATTTTCATGGCCACAGTCATGCATAAATCAGCTAGCTGAAAAATGTCCTCCCTCAATTTAGCTGAAAATATACAGATTGTTTCAAAATGAATAGACCTTTAGCCACATTTAGAGGTAGCACTCCCAAAACAACATACATAAAAAGCCTGACTTACTTACCGCTGTCCCTTCCTCCCATATGGACAGGGTGGAAAAACATTGCCTAGTAAAACATGCCTTAGATTGCATTTTGAACTTTGCAGAAAAGCAGGAGCAAATGTCTGTGGCTACACATATACTTTCTGTTTGAAAATTGGTACAGTCTGTGGCTAAAAAGTACTCCTGGACGATTTGCCCTCTCATTATTCTTCTGGTAATTTTCTTTTCCTCTTAATAACATCTTTCTTGTATTCAGAACCAGTTTCGATGCAGATGTATTAAGCTTGCCATTTAGAAATATCAAAACATCTCTGCAGTTGTGTGAGAGCAGGTCAAAAAAGAATGATTAACCATATTCACAAGAAGAGAATTGCCGAGCATACAAACTGATGTGTGGAAGAAGCTTGCAAATTATTACTGATGCTAAGAATGACATGACAGAGTATTGCTGATGTATATTGTATCTGACCTCTTGTTACATGGCTGTAATCACTCCGAACAAAGAAAACCTTTTCCGTTCAGTGAATGATTGACCTTTCTGCCCTTTTTGATTAAGAATATCACATACACAATTTTTACTTCACAGTATCCTATTAGCCTTTACCAATTACTCCTTCTCACAAAGTAATCAGTATTATATGTTTGGACAGTAATTGTTTCATTTTTCAAGTAGGGGCCACTTTGGTGCAAAAAACCAAAAAACAAAAACCTTCAGCCGATCATCAGACAAAGCAGTTGGTGCTCTGGACAAAGGAGGACTTTCCTTTTGATAATACAGCCGGACCAGGGGTGGGATGAGATTTCCTCCAATGTTGCAGCCAGCCTGGCTGCTCAGAGATACTTGGAGTAACTGGTATAACTAAAACAAAGTTAGTGCCCCTACACTTTCTCTTCCTCTCTCTGCCCATCTCCCCAAACCCATCCCAGTCAGTTGATCCCTACCCATCTATTCCAAGTTTCCACCATCCTGCCCCCATCCCTTTTAAATTGACTCTCCTTTCACTTTAATAATCCCCCCTCACCTACTCCGGTTGTTTGCTGCTGATGCTGGCTCCAGAACTGCTGTTCTGTTATCTTCTGGCACCACACGGTTCTCAGTGTTGCGTGTGCCAGCCGAGGCAGGCCCGAGGCCAGGCCTTCTTACCCTCATTTGCCTGTTCCAGCGTCTGGCTCCACTTCCCTTGTGGCCATGGGCCACCGTCTTCGACTTCGGACCACCCCCGCATGGTCTGCGGGGAGACACCACCGTCCTGCACCACACCCCTCCCTATGCACGTGCACATCTCCTCTTCCTTTAAAGGGGCTGCCACGAGAAACTAACCCACGGCCCCGGATGCTAACGTCACTGGGTCCCTGTATATAAGGCCGGGCCCAGCCACAGTTAGTAGCCTTTGCAACAGGTCTCCATGCTGGTCGTGTACTTCATTGCCTCCTCTGGTGATTCCTTTGTGTTCCTGGTTCCTGTCTTGTCCATGTTCCTGATCATGGTCCTGATATTCTTCCTTGTTCCTGTGTCATGCGTTACTCTACTTGTTCTACGGATTGACTCCTGGACCCGACCTCTTCTTTGCCTGACCACGCTACTGGTCATCTCCTGGACCTGACCTCTGCTTTGCCTGACCATGCTACTGATCATCTCCTGGACCCGACCTCTGCTTTGCCTGTCCACGCTACTGATTATCTCCTGAACCCAACCTCTGCTTTGCCTGACCGTGCTACTGATCACCTCTTGGATCCGACCTCTGCCTTGCCTGATTATGCTATTGATTATCTCCTGGACCTGACCACTGCCTTGCCTTATCATTCTACCTTGCCTGCCACCTGCCTTGACTCCAGCCTGTTCAACAACACTTCTGCTATACTTATTCTGGACGGCCTCTCAGACTTTGGCCTGTTCTTACTCGGGCACCCCCTGTCTGCCTCTTGTTCCATTTGGCGGCCGGGTCTCTGGGACTCTGCCTCATCCAGATCTGACCTTCTACTCTTAATACTGCTGGTCACTGGCTGACCTCCTCCTCATCCATAAGAAGACCTCAGATGGAGGCCCACCAAACTCCAGCCGGCCTTGGTACCCAAGGGCTCAACCTGCAGGGAACGAGGGCTGGTATTGGCGAAGCTCTAGCCGGCCTCCGTCAGTCAGCCAGCTCCACCTACTGACGGTGGGGACCTGTAGGGCTTGCCCTGCGGGTAGCGTCAACCCCACCTCAGCTCAAGGGTCCACTTCCTGCGCAACACTCAGTGAGTTTGAGCCATGCGACACCCAAATTTCTCAGTCTCTTGAGAACAGCACAGGAGTTCAGGCATGGTGTGGCTCAAAGTCACTTGGAACTGCACGGTCTTGGAAGAAAACAAAACTGCTGTTCTGGAGGTGATGACTACAGCAAGCCTCAGGAGAAGCTGCGGAATGGGGGGAGGGATCATCTATTGGGGAAGAGAGTCAAGGAGCTAAGTTTGGGAATTAGCCAGATACACCTTGCAGTTTGAAATTCCTCCCCCTACTGCTGACTGGCTACATTTTGTACAGACAAATCATTGCCTACACAAAAGTGTAAAATTGAGCCAGACAACAAGAAATAGCATTGGGCTGTGTTTGGTTAACTCGAGATCAGATTTTTAGACCAAACTTTTCCAAGCTGAAAAGCTGATAAAGCTAACCAAAGCTGTCTAATTCTCTTTATCTGCCTATGACCTGCTGAATATCAGCCATCAGAGTTCTTAAGAAGAGATAATTGACATTTTTTAGAATGTTTCTTTTTGGAAGGGGTTTTCCACCTCTAATTTCATTTTGTCTAATGGTTGTTTCATTTATTTAAAAAAATCCAAAAAAACCCAGAACCCCAACCCCCCCCCCCCCCCCCCGAAAAAAAAAGAAATGTGGCCTCCAAGGCCTCGCTCCCCATCACCCATCTCTTTTAACCAAAAAATTGCTGGCACAAGGCTCCTCCACAACTCTGACTTATCCAGTCTAGGGGGGAATTCAATGAAGAGGCCTAGGTACAGGCTGAAGCCTTGGCCTTGCACAGCCCTAGGTCATCGTAGGTCACCATGATCTCGGCCTAACCCCTATACAAATCCCAGGCATCGAGGACTGGTCTCAATGCCTTTGCCTAGGTCTGATTCCAGGGCCTAGATAAAATGCCAGGACCTTGGACTCGTTCTAAGCCAAGGTCCAGGCCCAGGACCAATGCCAGGGACTGGTTCTAATGCTGGGGCTTTCACATGCACCCTGGCTCAATGCTGGGGCCATGGCCTTGGCCCAGCCTCAGAGGATGAAGCCTAGACCTTGTAGCATCATCCTTTTTTCTTCTTCTTCTTTAAAATGATGGTGTTCACTTGGGAAGCAATGGCATTAATTTACTCTGGCATCTCCCTCTTCAGTGGAGGTCACCATTTTGTTGTATGGCAGTTCATTTAAATCAGTTATTTACTCTCTCAGATAATAGAAGAACTAGGAGGCACTCCATGAAGTATGCAAGTTAAAACAAATCAAAGAAAATTATTTTTCACTTAGCACATATAGTTAAACAATGGAATTCATTGCCAGGGGATATGGTTACTGCAGTTAGTGTAACTGGGTTTAAAAAAGGTTTGGATAAGTTCCCAGAGAAGAAGTCCATAAACTGCTATTAAAAAATAAAGAATATTAGCTTGAGATCTATTTAATGTTTGGGTACTTGTCAGGTAGCTGTGACTTGGATTGGCCACTGTTGGAAAACAGGATACTGGGCTTGATAGACCCTTGGTCTGACCCAGTATGGCATTTCTTATGTTCTTATCCTCTCCAGTACTTGGTTGATTCTATGTAACCTTGGAGCCATCACCACTGAGAATCAAAATCTGTGTACCAGCTAGGTAAAACCTGACAAATGAACAAATCAGATTTGCAAGTGCAGGTTTGATTATCAACTATAAGGTGAATTTTAAAAGCCAAGTGCACTCCAAAATCGGGAGATGCACACGTAAGCAGGACATGCGCACGTGCACAGGATTTTAAAAGCCACCTATATGTGCGCGCATCTGCCGATAAGCAAATCTCAATCCAATTCTAAAAGGGGCGTGATGTGGGTATAGTTAGTGCAGGGAATGGGTATTCCAGGGCAGGGTCAGGAGATATCACTCAAACACTTATACATCCGGGCACATGCCAGGTTCCAGTGCCTTATAACTTTATTTCTGCTATGGAAGAGGTGTAACTTAAAAAAAAACAACAGCCATTTCTGAAGGTTTAAAGGATCTGGGGGGACTGCACTCTATTAAACCAGGGGGATTTTTGGAGGACCTAGCTCTAAACTGGGTGACGTGGTGGACAAACTGGTAAAATTGGTCATGGTGTGGTTGCGCGCTGGTTATAAGATTCCCCTTCTTACGTGGCTCAGATCAGGATGGGCACAGCTGTGCATGCCCAGATAAGGCGCACACATACACATGACCAGGCTATTTTATATCATATGTGTGTATGTGTGCATATATTATAAAATTGCAGTGTCCCTGGAGTCACGCCCACTTGCCCCTTTGAAAGTTACCGTCCCTTTGGAGAGAATCCCTAGGCCAATATGAACATTGCAAGGCCCGCCTCATTTTTGGTAATTCTCAACGCCTTGAAACATTATTATCAGTTCCAGGTTGGAAAATTATAAGATGCTGTATCACAGGTTTCCTGTAGAGTATAGTTACAGGTTACAGTTATTTAAGTGTATGACATGGTGGCTAAACTATTCATTATCATCAATTTTAATGCCCCACTTCTTTCTATATTTATATGTCCTCTTTATTTCATACTTATTTCTATTATTTCACCACCCTGGACTTCTAGAAAACAGAGCATCAGTATCCTGCAAATGGCAATGACTGCAGAATGCTGAGAAATAAAGTTATGTTTTTGATTTGCCGATCATATATACAGCTTTGGGCAGCATGAGACCACTGTAGGTAGAGGCTGCTCCACTCATATCTGACAGTATGACTTGTTAAACAGAGCCCATTGGTGATACCACAATTTAAGAAACTAAAATGCCATCTGTGCTTCCTGGAAGTTTCAATCTCTAACTTATTTACCCAGAATATTCAGGAAATCACTTTGCTGTAAGGTAGACTTAAAACTGATGGATACAGTATGGGCACTTTATTGATTTATTTTCTGGCTGCAGTATTTATTGTTTGTTTTATATATATATACCATTTATTTGAATTTATATTATGGATACAGATTTGTGCTATGCTCATGTTTCATTAATTTTGTCTGACTTAAATATGACATATTTGGAAAGCTACCCAAGATCTCTTTATCTACAAAGTGATATAAGATTTGAATTAAGAACAAGAAGAAAAAAAAACAAGGTGCAGTTATAAATTATTCCTTGAAATATATCAACATGCTGTAAACTAAGCCCTCCTAAAATGCAGCCCACCTGATTTTACCTGAGTGCAAAAGCCACAGGAGTTTTACAGTGTCATGTAATTATCTTGTCAGAAAGATATTTGTTAAAACTGAAATAACCTGCAGCCATGTTAAGCAATTTATGTGCTGCTTTTGTTGCCATGGGAGTAGGATCAGAAAATTGTAGATCAAGACCTATTATGGAAAAATCTCCTTTAAAATTGCACATTTCATTTTCCTCAGTTGTATTTGAAAAAAAACAAAAGGCTCGCAGAGGCTGTTTTGAAATCTTAGACAATTGTTTACCCAAAATAGCAAGGATCTGTCAGAATCCAGAGCAGTCACCTAGTATTGTCCTCTATAAATCATGTTATGTGCCAATCAGATTGAAGTTCGTAATACACATGCTTAATATGATTTCTTCTTTCTGTGGTCTTAGACATCTTTTAACTTGAAAGATGTAGCAATTGCAATTATAATGTTCATATAACTTTTTTTTTTGGTTAACCTGTGAATAACTATCAGCTCTAATAGCAATGATAAAAACCATGAAAACATGGCATAACACTCATAGTATAGAATGATACTTCTTGTACTCTTCTCTCGAGATCTCCAGTAGATATAGGTGGGCCCTTATAGGCATCCACTAGAACTCCTTTCTCCCCTCACTCCTTCTCTCCTCTGGATGGCTGTAAGTCAACCCTCCTCAGGATACAGATGATCCCAGGTTCCTTCACAGGGAAGAGAACCTCTCCTATTTTTTAAATGTAATTAATATGTTTAATTTAATAAGTTTTTTTTGCCATACATAGCACACACACAGCCAATACAAATCAGATGTATAGCTTACAGGAAACAAAAAAACAAACAATCGAACATTAAGCATATGAAAAAAATATATGAAGCATACACATATTCTACACCAGGGATGGCCAACTCCTGTCCTCAAGAGACACAAACAGGCCAAGTTTTCAGGATATCCACAATGAAAATGCATAGGATAGATTTGTATGCACTCTCACCATTGTATGCAAATCAATCTCATGCATATTCATTGCAGATATCCTGAAAACCTGGCTTGTTTGTGGTTCTTGAGGACCGGAGTTGGCAATCCCGGTTTTACACAGAAAGGTGTATAGCAAAAATCCCTAATAAGTAAGCTAGAATAGGCAAAGAGTGACCATAGTACTGATGATATAATCCACAAATGTTCTCATATTTGAAGAATTCCCCTTTTAAGTCAAATCATAATTTTTCATGCTCTACAATATCTCGAACTTGAGCCCTCCAGAAAACCAGGCTGGGAACAGATTTCCAGAAGGTCGCAATGAAGAAACATGCTGCTAAAGCAGCTGCCCAACCACTTTCTGAAGTTTCACTGGTAGCAAGGACCAATCCCACTTCCCAGGTGGCCCGGTAGTGGCTAAACATGTACAGCAATATCAATAATATTGGAATTTCTTGCGTGATTTGAGATCAAAATTGTTGTATCACCAGACATATGAATGTGTGTCGTCTATTTTACCTCATCCCCTCCAACTCTTAGGACGAGCGTCTGGAAGAAATTTGGACTAGAACAGCGGAGTATGGTATGTCCCATGGAGCAAATGGACCATGAGTTTTGCTCATCTCATATAGATAGTTGAGTGATGAGCAGAAGTCCAAATAATTTTCCAAACTTTGGAGTCAAAGGTTGTGCATAGGTCTGCATTCCAAATGTCAATCTGCTCAAGAGCCTGCGTCAAGTTTGTAATTACTCTGAAGCTCATTAGATTCCAGAAAACCAGTATCATTCCACAATTCAGCTGCACATAGTAAACCCTTGTCTTGCAATGCCGCATCATAGGCATAAAAGTACAGTCAGATATTTAAGGCATAAATTGGGGTATAACAGGAAATAAATTCACATGATCTTTGCCCAGGAACTTGTTAACCTGCTTCCATACTTGCAATGTATGGGCTAGCAATGGTCTCTGAAGATCCTATGGGTATGCATCTATTCTGGAGGTAAGAATAGTAAAGCTGCTAAACTGGCAATGTCTGCCTGTTCACGCTCCAAGCCCACCCAAAAGTCCATATGGTTACAAAACCAGGCTTTCAGAGAAACCATTTGTGCAGTCCAATAATAAATATGTAAGTTAGGCAGTGCCATCTCCCCCTGATATTTGGCCATCCATAGATGGCTAATCCTAATTCTAGCTGGATGACATCACCATCTAAATTTAATTATAGAGCTGCAGATCAGTAAATACATGCATTGGACCAAGGCAGGGAACATACTGAACATGGTATAACAGTCAGTTTCAGCAAAATGTTCATTTTTAACAAGTTAATTCCACTAGCCCAGGAAACAGTCAGGTGATCCCAATCATCATACCCTGCTTAATTTTGCTGATTAACCTAGTATAATTTTTAGTAAACACATCTTTAAATGAGCTAGAAGCATAAATTCCCAAATATTTAAAACCCTCCTGCACTTGCCAGAAAACTGAAAGTGTTACTTTAGATCCCAAAGGAAAAAGCTCCAACTTATCCTGATTAACTTTGAATCCAGAGAGGGATCCATAGGAGACTAACAACTCAAGAACTGCTTGACCTCATATTTGTTGAATGGACTTATAAATCAAAATGTTATCGATATATAATGTGATGTAGTGCAGCGCTGCCGGGGGGGGTGGGGGGCAGGAATGGATAAGATACCATAAGGCAGCTAGTAATACTAGAGCCAGCCAGCAGGGGGCCCATTTCAGACCGTACGAAAGTGCCCGGGAGAGGGGCACCAGCCCGCTCTCCCACCGAAAAAGACAAAATAACTGTGCCCTGCATCCCGCAGGGAGCACAGAAGAGAAGGCCTGAAGAAAAATCACACGAATGTGATGCAGCTGACAAGAAAGGTACACTCCCTGCGCAGAGGCCAGGGAGAAAGACGAGGGGGGGGGAGGAGGGGACCACTGCCAGGCATGCACCTGTGCACTGATGGGGAAGAGGGAAGGAGGGAGGGGAAACCGTAACCCTGGCGGGGGGGGGCAGCCAGCAGGGGGCCTATTTCAGACCGTACGAAAGTGCCCGGGAGAGGGGCACCAGCCCGCTCTCCCACCGAAAGAGACAAAAAAACTGTGCCCTGCATCCCGCAGGGAGCACAGAAGAGAAGGCCTGAAGAAAAATCACACGAATGTGATGCAGCTGACAAGGAAGGTACACTCCCTGCGCAGAGGCTAGGGAGAAAGACGAGGGGGAGGAGGGGACCACTGCCAGGCATGCACCTGTGCACTGATGGGGAAGAGGGAAGGAGGGAGGGGAAACCGTAACCCTGGCGGGGGGGGCCAGCCAGCAGGGGGCCTATTTCAGACCGTACGAAAGTGCCCGGGAGAGGGGCACCAGCCCGCTCTCCCACCGAAAGAGACAAAGGAACTGTGCCCTGCATCCCGCAGGGAGCACAGAAGAGAAGGCCTGAAGAAAAATCACACGAATGTGATGCAGCTGACAAGGAAGGTACACTCCCTGCGCAGAGGCTAGGGAGAAAGACAAGGGGGGGGGGGAGGGGACCACTGCCAGGCATGCACCTGTGCACTGATGGGGAAGAGGGAAGGAGGGAGGGGAAACCGTAACCCTGGCGGGGGGGGCCAGCCAGCAGGGGGCCTATTTCAGACCGTACGAAAGTGCCCGGGAGAGGGGCACCAGCCCGCTCTCCCACCGAAAGAGACAAAGGAACTGTGCCCTGCATCCCGCAGGGAGCACAGAAGAGAAGGCCTGAAGAAAAATCACACGAATGTGATGCAGCTGACAAGGAAGGTACACTCCCTGCGCAGAGGCTAGGGAGAAAGACAAGGGGGGGGGCGGGGACCACTGCCAGGCATGCACCTGTGCACTGATGGGGAAGAGGGAAGGAGGGAGGGGAAACCGTAACCCTGGCAGGGGGGGGGCCAGCCAGCAGGGGGCCTATTTCAGACCGTACGAAAGTGCCCGGGAGAGGGGCACCAGCCCGCTCTCCCACCGAAAGAGACAAAGTAACTGTGCCCTGCATCCCGCAGGGAGCACAGAAGAGAAGGCCTGAAGAAAAATCACACGAATGTGATGCAGCTGACAAGGAAAGTACACTCCCTGCGCAGAGGCTAGGGAGAAAGACAAGGGGGGGGGGAGGGGACCACTGCCAGGCATGCACCTGTGCACTGATGGGGAAGAGGGAAGGAGGGAGGGGAAACCGTAACCCTGGCGGGGGGGGCCAGCCAGCAGGGGGCCTATTTCAGACCGTACGAAAGTGCCCGGGAGAGGGGCACCAGCCCGCTCTCCCACCGAAAGAGACAAAGTAACTGTGCCCTGCATCCCACAGGGAGCACAGAAGAGAAGGCCTGAAGAAAAATCACACGAATGTGATGCAGCTGACAAGGAAGGTACACTCCCTGCGCATGAAGGAGTTCAATTTTATGGACTATCGCTGTACGAGAAGACCTGAAGAACTAAGTCTAACCATGCTGCAGTGAAACGCACAGCCATCTTGATTTACTAACATTTGCAACGCAAACGGAACCTAACACGTAATGACGTACTTACGCACTAACGTTTAGTGAACGTGACTCCATTTTGGATTCACATTTTGTATTGTATTAATACGAACGCCGTCGCAAATGTCTAACCCGTCAATTAAATGACGAAACAATAGTCTAATCATAAGCTACACCTACTAGAGGACCACGCTAGCTAATGCTTGTTCAGCAGTTTGTAAAATGTTTGTTCAGCAAAACCAGAACGCATGTGTGAAAGATAAGAGTTGTAAAGTGCATAAAAGTTTGCTCCTAAGGGGGCGTGGCATGCAGTTGTACTGAGCCTTTGTCTTAGCTGCATCTTGCTAGCAATAAAAGTCTATCTTTGCGGATCAGTTGTCTGGACCTCCTTACTGATTAAAAACAGACGGTTACATTTGGCGAGCCAGCCAGGAGGTGCCGGGGACGCTATTTTAGCCCCCCAGCTGGTCCGGTGGTTTGGTGGCGGAGCGATCCCCCAGACTTACTTGGTGAGTGGCCACCGCTGAGTTCAGCGATCAGGTTTCTGAGGGGACCGTTCCACAAGAAACTTCTTGAGACCTCTGGGCTGGTGATTCGGAAAGAAGGCTTTCTTCGCGATCGAGAGAACGTTTCAGGCAAGTATACTTTTATCTGCACGGGAATAAGAAACAGGGGAACCTGAATTAGAAACCAGATACAGCTAAATTACCAGCCGATCTTGAAATGGATCGAGGGGGCGTTGATCAAACCCCACAGCGTGGTTAGTAGGAGCTCCCCCTCCGAAGACCTCGTTACTGAAAACCTGAATTGGAATTTCGGAAATTTTTGAATTTTGGGACTCAGAAAGAAATCTTGGGAATAGGTTTCTTGTTGTGTGAAAGAGAGTGAATGGCCTCGCAGTTCTAGACCGGGCGACCGCGTTCTAGTCGGGGCAAGTGTGACCCTTTTGTGTCTGGCAGATACGGACCCCTTACCTATCTGCTATCCCTTCCCCTCTTTGTCTGTACCTCTATCCTAAATGGGTGGGGGAGGGTCGACCCCGTTAAAAGTCATGACGGAGCACTTTAGCGAAGTGTTTGATAAACATACCTGTACTAAACCTGGTATGATCCAACGCTGTGCCTATCGGTGGCCGAGCTTGTGCGTCAACTGGCCCCCGGAAGGAACTTTCGATTTTGTCACGGCCTCTAGAGTCCGAATAATAGTCACAAAAGAGGATCAGCCAGGTTTTCCTGAAGATGTCCCATATATTAATGCCTGGATTGAAGTTATTCTCAATCCCCCGTCCTGGGCACAAAAGTTAGTAGAGGGAGCTGCCCTCATCATGGTGGCGCAGATGAAGAAGGCGGGCCACCGGAAGTCACCAAACCGGAAAAGAAAGGAGAAGTCGGCCATATTGGACGCAGACGGCATGACGTCACCGGAGGCGGCCATATTGGTAGTCCAGAAGAATGAAGAAACTACAGAAAAAAAAATTAAACCACTGCCGGCAGCGGAGACCATATTAATTGACGAACCAGAAGTTCCAGCACCGCCGCCTTACATCCCACTTTACCCACCGCTGCTTAATCTGCCACCGATTCCTTCTTATGAACAAGCGGACCCCTTGCCTAGTACTTCACAGGAAACTAAAAGAGAGTTAGAATCAGTAAGAGCAGAGGACGAACCGGAACCTCCTGTCTCAGCCCATACTCGTCAGAGAACACAAGCGGCTGCCAGTCTCCAACTCCCAATCAGAGAAACTGCAACTGTCGTACCTGCGGTCCCTAGTGAGGAAAATGCTTTCCAAACTACACAGACTATTAGACTATATACCTATGTCCCTTTTTCATCAAGCGATCTCTTTAACTGGAAACAGCTCGGCCCTTCCTACGCTGAAAAACCAGATCAAATGATTGATTTTTTAAACGGAATTTTCTCCTCACATAATCCCAACTGGGCTGACATCCGCCATCTGGCTTCTTTCCTGTTCACCACTGAGCAGCGAAGACAAATACAACAAAACATGGACGAAGCAGCCAGAAGTGGAGCCGGGTCAGACGGTGATCCTGATGCCGCTGCAAGGGAACTTGCTCCGACAACAGACCCTCACTGGGACTACCAAACTCCCAGTGGACGAGACCGCATCGCGGCTTATCAGAGAGCCTTCCTAGAAGCCTTAAGGAAGGGAAAAAGAAAAATTATGAACATGACTAAAATCCAGGATATAGTACAAAAGAAGGACAAAACTCCGGGAGACTTCCTCGAACGACTAATGGATGCGTATCGGAGATACAGCCCTTTTGATCCAGAAGATCAAAAGAACCACCCTATAATAGTCATGAGTTTCGTAGGACAGTCATGCCCCGATATACGCCGAAAACTCCAGAAAACAGAGGGATTTGAAGCAATGAACATCAGCCAGCTCAAAATTATGGCAGACAAAGTCTATGGAAATAGAGAGCTGGAAGATGAGAAAAAGGAGAAAAAAGAAAGTAGCAGAAGGATGAGAGAAAGTGTTAATCTGTTAGCGGCAGCAATGGAAGAAACTAATTTCGGAGAGCAGGCCAGAAAGTATCGAGGATACCCTGGGCAGAGAGGAAGATGGCAGAGAGGAAGATCAGGAAGAGGCGGATCCTTCAGAGGAGGAAGAGCGCCTGTAGGGGTCAATCAATGTGCGTATTGTAAACAAGAAGGACATTGGAAGGCTGAGTGCCCTGAGAAACCACGGGAGGACGAAGGAGGGAACAGGTCAAAACCCTCAAAATCTAAAGAAAATGAATGGCAAATGGCGTTGGACGAATTGTCAGACGAGTCTAGTGACGATATCGGGCGAAACTCATGACTAAACAAGGAAGCCCTGCCCTCCGACCCGTTGGTGGAAATAAAGGTTGGGGCTAAAACCTTCAGAGGATTACTAGATTCTGGAGCACAACGATCTGTGATGACTACTGCAATCGCTATTCCCACAGCACAAAGCATCTCCATTGTAGGGGCCTCCGGGAAACCACTGGCAGCCCCTATTCTTCAGAATAGACAGGTTCGAGTGGGAGGACAACTAGTATCCCACCGATTCCTCTATGTCCCTGGATGTCCAGTTCCACTAATTGGTAGAGATCTCCTTTGCAAATTAAGGGCCACTTTACAGTTTGAATCAAATGGTGAAATCAAAGCTTCCTTTGCAGACAATCCTGTTTCCCTTATTTGCCCTCTCCAAGAGGAATGGAGACTACATCTTCCCATAGTTGAACGAACCATCGAGCACCGATATGAGGAAGATACCCCTCTCAATGCAAAACGAAGGTACCTGATGGATAGCGTACCTTCAGTATGGTCTGAAAACAATCCAGGAGGACTAGCAACTGAGGCTGACCCAGTCTGGATAGAACTGAAAGAGAAGGCACAAGTCATTAACCAAGCCCAATATCCTATTCCCTACGTAGCCAGACAGGGAATACAAGTACATCTTCAAAGACTATTTGACTTGGGCATCCTACGACAAGTCCGGTCTGCCTGGAACACTCCCTTGCTACCAGTAAAGAAACCTGGTACTAACGACTATCGACCTGTACAAGATCTACGAAAAGTAAATAGCCAAGTAGCGGACTTGGTGGCCCTGGTACCCAACCCTTACTCCATTCTAGCTCAAGTCAATCCCAAATCAAAGTGGTACAGTGTAATCGATCTCAAAGATGCTTTTTTCTCCATTCCGGTAGCAGAAGAATGTCAGAAGATCTTTGCCTTCACATGGGAAAATGCACACACTGGAATAAAACAACAGTACACCTGGACTCGGTTGCCTCAAGGATTCAAACATTCTCCCACGCTCTTCGGGGAACAGCTGGCAAAAGATTTGAAAACTTACCAGAAAAAACATGGGCCAGTAATACAGTATGTTGATGACTTACTGTTGTTCAGAGACACATATCTTGACTGTGCAAAAGCTACCCTTCACCTGTTACAGACATTGTATTCAAAAGGGTACCGGGCAAGCAAAAAGAAAGCCCAAATCTGTGAATTAGAAGTAGAGTATTTAGGTTTCCGAATCCGTGAAGGCACTCGATGCCTTGGAATCTCTCGTACAAATTCAATAAGACATCAGCCTACACCAACCTGCAAAAAGGAACTGCGAGCATTTCTGGGAGCCACTGGATACTGCCGGCTTTGGATTGCTAACTATGCAGTTATTGCCCAACCCCTATACGACAAGCTACGGGGTAAAGAAGCAGAATCTCAACCCTTCCAGTGGGAAGGACATGAACTAGTACACTTACAACAACTAAAAGAAGCCCTGATCTCACCCCCTGCTCTGGGGCTACCTGACGTAACTAAACCATTTCATCTGTTTGTAGATGAGAAAAAAGGAATGGCCATTGGGGTCCTAACTCAAACCTTCGGATCATGGGAGAGACCCGTTGCCTATCTGTCAAAAGGAATGGACAATGTTGCCAAAGGATGGCCGGGTTGTCTTCGAAGCATCGCGGCTGCATGCATATTGATTCCAGAAGCAGTCAAGTTGACATTTGGACAAACTCTGCAAGTAACAACTCCTCATACCATTCAGGGACTGCTAGAAACACATGGACCAAAGTGGATGACCAACTCACGTCTTGTAAAGTATCAAGCCTTACTATGTGAAACTCCTGAAATTCAAATACAAGACAGTAAAAACTTAAACCCAGCCACTCTAATGCCAGCACCTGAACCAGTAAGCCATGATTGTGAAGAAGTCATGGCTACAGTACACTCCAGTCGACCTGACTTAAGAGATCAGCCTTGGCAAGGCGCATGGACTTTATTTACAGATGGAAGTAGTCAGGTAAAGGATGGAGTACGAGTGGCTGGCTATGCAGTAGTAACTGAAGATGATATCATTGAAGCTGGACCCTTGCCTTCAGGAACGTCTGCACAAAAAGCTGAATTAATTGCCCTTACTCGAGCTCTTCAGTTGGCAGAAGGAAAAACTGTAAATATTTATACAGACTCTAAATATGCCTTCTTAACCATCCAAGTCCACGGAGCATTGTACAAGGAACGAGGGTTTCTCAATGCCGAAGGAAAACAATTGGCAAATGCGCCAGAGATCCATGAACTGTTAAAGTCCGTATGGCTACCACACAAAGTGGCCGTAATGCATTGCAAAGCACACACCGGAAAATCTGATCCTATCGCTCGGGGAAACCAGAAAGCTGATTCTGCCGCCAAGGCAGGAGCCCAAGACCATTATCAAACAAAAATGACCATATGCCCCCTCTTGCAGTTTCCAACTGAAGTACCCACCTACTCAGCCGAAGAAAACGACTGGGCAAAAGCTGAAAATTTCCATCAAAAGAATGGGTGGTGGATCATCTCAGACGGACGGATATGGATACCTGATACCATTGCGTGGACAATAGTAAGAGAAGCACACTGTCATACACACCTGGGACGTGATTCATTGGCAAAACTACTGGCAAAAACATACTATATAAACCGAATCACACAATTGACTAAACATGCAATTAATCAATGTGTTACATGTGCAAGAAATAATCCTCGCAATGGACCTGGTCCTGCACCGGGACATGTTCTCCGGGGAACTATACCATTTCAAGTCTGTCAAATTGATTTCACCCACATGACCCCTGCACTAGGTTACAAAGCCATGCTGGTAGCAGTATGCACCTACACCGGATGGATTGAAGCTGTGCCTACGCGAACAGAAACTGCAAAGGAAGTCGTTTCCCTCTTATTGAACCAAATCTTACCACGATATGGATTACCGCGGCAGATCAATTCAGACAACGGCCCAGCTTTTACCAGCGAGGCAACTCAACACCTCACCAAAATTTTGGGTCTCAAATGGCATCTCCATTGCACATGGAGACCTCAAAGTAGTGGGACTGTCGAACGAGCTAACAGAACTTTGAAAAGTCAATTAGCCAAGCTCTGTCAAGAAACAAGAACCAAATGGCCCAAAATGCTACCATTGGCATTGTTTAACATCAGATGTACTCCACGACAATCAGGACTAACCCCTTATGAAATGATGTACGCAAGGCCGCCACCGTTGCCCTCTTTCCCCGAATCCTTACAAGTCCAAGGGGAAATGTCACTCAGCAACCAAATGAAAGGACTCTACAATACTGTGGAAGCAATTCGCAAATATACCTGTGAGACAGAGCCACTAATCTTAATCAATCCTATCCATAAATTCCAGGTGAACGACTCTGTGTGGATCAAGGAATGGGACGAATCAGACTTCCTTAAACCTCGATGGAAGGGACCATTCACTGTGCTGTTAACCACACCTACCGCTCTCAAAGTATCCGGTTGTCCCACATGGATCCACTGGACCCGAGTCAAACCAGCCACCGAAACTTGGCAGGTCTCCAAGACTGGTGACAGCACCCTGCGCTTTACTAGAAATACAGCAAAGGTCAACCTACTATAGAAACTAATGCAGTCACAAAAATACTAATAACCTGTTTGTTTCTTCCTTCTCTCGCAGGCATCAAAAGCATATGATCTCAATACTTTGGAAGTGGGTTATCAGTACCCTCCTGGTAACCGCTCTAACTATCATATGCCCTTCCAGCAGCGATTGGAAATGGTTCATCAGCATCCTCTATATCATCATTTCTGCTCAACTATGGCTCATCTTTGCCATAATCCGAGAATCCTATGGCTACTGATGATCTTCATAGCTATAGTACCAACATCAGTTCAATCTTCGCTCAGCCTAAACTGTACAGAATGCATCAAGCAAGTTCGCACAACAACTGAAGACGGGTACCAGTTGGTATTCACCATCATTCATCAATCTCAGCCACCACCATTATGTATAACAAAGCCTGCTTGTGCCTTGAACACCACTCAAGGACAACAGTCTTTCCATCGATGTATCCTTAACGGCAAGCTCATCTGTCATTCGCCTACCACACCCAAGTACTACAATATAACGCTAACCACCGGATTGCCAAAAGCTTATACTTCTGACATCGTACCAGCTGGAAAAGGAATTCTATACTACATCAACTCGACAAAGGTCCTAATTGGAGGACCACCCATTGTCTCCATTGACTTCAACGCCTGTGATGCCATCGACAAACATCCAAGCGCAGTGCATTGCGGTTCTCCAGCATGGAAGAGAGCCTATACTTTCAATCACAAATATCTCTGTCCCTATGACCGTTCCAGTAATCCCTCCCGGTGGCTACCGTGTGCCGGGGATAAAGAACTTTCTGGATGGAATCTGGTCTGTGACTATACTGGAGGAGGATATTCAGGATGCCCTGGAATGGGTCGACTAAGTAAGGGAGCAGGAAACCTCATTACTCTAAAATGGCCAGTCCGATCTGAGGGATCCCCATGGCAAGATACTTGGGGCTTTGGGATTGATGGCACAGGAGGAGATCCCATGACATACCTTACTATCACTCAGCGACGAGAAAAACAGATCCCTATCATTCATCAAACCACTGTGGTAGGCTACCAGTCCTTCTTCGATGAAATTTCTCAAATCAATGAGGAGTTGAAAAAGCATGCTATCTCCAACCAAGCAAAAAATATGTTCATCAACTTAGCTGAGAACATAGCCTTATCCCTGAAAGTACAAAATTGCTTTGTATGTGGTGGCACTAATATTGGAGAACAATGGCCATGGGAGGCCAGGGAGATTTTTCAAGCTGACTTGAACACTATGAACACGTCCACCACGTATAATCGAAATCACAATCCTTATGAATGGGCTCTACAGACGGATGTCATCGGAAGACAATGTTTGTCACGACACGTCTCCAAGTTCTACAAAGTACCTGTCGGTAACTCCCCATGCACAGGAGTTCTCACAGTTGCCAGTAATACTCAATCATGGTGGCAAACAGAAAACCAGACCATACCCACACCATTCTGGACCGAGCCTACCTTAAACGCTACGTGGAAAGAAGCTGGCCAATTAACCACGTCATTCATAGCCCCAGACGGCTATTACTTCGTATGTGGACGACGGGCTTATGAACAACTACCTCCTCAATGGTACGGTACCTGCTTCCTAGCTACTATCCGTCCTAGCTTCTTCCTGCTACCAGTCACAGCAGGAGAAACGCTAGGGGTGCCTGTCTATAGTCCAATGAAGCCAAGTAGGCGACGAAGACAAAAGGTCTCTATCGGAGACTGGTCCGATCAAGAATGGCCACCCGAACGGATTATCGAATATTATGGTCCAGGAACATGGGCGGAGGATGGCTCTTTTGGATACAGAACGCCTGTATACATGAACAACCGTATCATCAGACTTCAAGCTGTTCTCGAGTTCCTCACCAATGATTCGGCTCTAGCCCTTAACATTCTTGCCAAACAAAATACCAAATTAATTACTGCTGTATACCAGAATCGATTAGCCCTGGATTACCTCCTTGCTCAGGAAGGTGGTGTTTGTGGGAAATTTAACCTTTCCAATTGTTGTTTACAGATCGATGATAAGAGTAAAGTCATCGAGGAAATCACAGACCGTATGGTGCGGTTGGCGCATGTTCCGGTACAATCCTGGTCTGGAGCCTTGGATTGGACAGCTTCATTACCTTCCTGGCTTACATCTATTCCTGGGTTCAGAGAACTCTTATTCCCTTTATTATTTTTCTTACTATCCTGTGCACTCCTCCCTATGTGTTTCCCTCTTTTCCTCAGGAGCCTTTCGTCTATGATGGAGAAGATCGCTGATCGACGTGCAGCAGCCCAAATTATGATGCTGAACCAGTACGCTTCAATTTCTTCGTTACCTTTCAGTGATTCTTCGGAATCAGAAGATGAATCTTCAGTTTACTATGACACTAATTTTTAATTTAACACGTACGGCCACCTTGTTTGCTCAGGTGAAGTCCGGCTACAAAGGGGGGTGAAGCCAATAGGGCCCATCCGTCTCAAACCGGTGAAGACACCATCGACCTGGCTAACAATTTAGGGCCTTACTCAGTATTATGGTACTAATTATTTTCTTGTCATTTCAGTTACTTCACCAATGAAGGTGATACTTACGCCTTCTTATCGAAGTTGAAGTATCAAAGGGGGGAATGAAGGAGTTCAATTTTATGGACTATCGCTGTACGAGAAGACCTGAAGAACTAAGTCTAACCGTGCTGCAGTGAAACGCACAGCCATCTTGATTTACTAACATTTGCAACGCAAACGGAACCTAACACGTAATGACGTACTTACGCACTAACGTTTAGTGAACGTGACTCCATTTTGGATTCACATTTTGTATTGTATTAATACGAACGCCGTCGCAAATGTCTAACCCGTCAATTAAATGACGAAACAATAGTCTAATCATAAGCTACACCTACTAGAGGACCACGCTAGCTAATGCTTGTTCAGCAGTTTGTAAAATGTTTGTTCAGCAAAACCAGAACGCATGTGTGAAAGATAAGAGTTGTAAAGTGCATAAAAGTTTGCTCCTAAGGGGGCGTGGCATGCAGTTGTACTGAGCCTTTGTCTTAGCTGCATCTTGCTAGCAATAAAAGTCTATCTTTGCGGATCAGTTGTCTGGACCTCCTTACTGATTAAAAACAGATGGTTACACGCAGAGGCTAGGGAGAAAGACAAGGGGGGGGGGGGGGGAGGGGACCACTGCCAGGCATGCACCTGTGCACTGATGGGGAAGAGGGAAGGAGGGAGGGGAAACCGTAACCCTGGCGGGGGGGGCCAGCCAGCAGGGGGCCTATTTCAGACCGTACGAAAGTGCCCGGGAGAGGGGCACCAGCCCGCTCTCCCACCGAAAGAGACAAAGTAACTGTGCCCTGCATCCCGCAGGGAGCACAGAAGAGAAGGCCTGAAGAAAAATCACACGAATGTGATGCAGCTGACAAGGAAGGTACACTCCCTGCGCAGAGGCCAGGGAGAAAGACGAGGGGGGGGAGGAGGGGACCACTGCCAGGCATGCACCTGTGCACTGATGGGAAAGAGGGAAGGAGGGAGGGGAAACCGTAACCCTGGCGGGGGGGCTGGGGGGTTGCTCCCGGTTGGTTGCCAGCCAGCAGGGGCCTATTTCAGACCGTACGAAAGTGCCCGGGAGAGGGGCACCAGCCCGCTCTCCCACCGAAAGAGACAAAGTAACTGTGCCCTGCATCCTGCAGGGAGCACAGAAGAGAAGGCCTGAAGAAAAATCACACGAATGTGATGCAGCTGACAAGGAAGGTACACTCCCTGCGCAGAGGCTAGGGAGAAAGACGAGGGGGGGGAGGAGGGGACCACTGCCAGGCATGCACCTGTGCACTGATGGGAAAGAGGGAAGGAGGGAGGGGAAACCGTAACCCTGGCGGGGGGGGCCAGCCAGCAGGGGGCCTATTTCAGACCGTACGAAAGTGCCCGGGAGAGGGGCACCAGCCCGCTCTCCCACCGAAAGAGACAAAGTAACTGTGCCCTGCATCCCGCAGGGAGCACAGAAGAGAAGGCCTGAAGAAAAATCACACGAATGTGATGCAGCTGACAAGGAAGGTACACTCCCTGCGCAGAGGCTAGGGAGAAAGACGAGGGGGGGGGGAGGAGGGGACCACTGCCAGGCATGCACCTGTGCACTGATGGGAAAGAGGGAAGGAGGGAGGGGAAACCGTAACCCTGGCGGGGGGGCTGTGGGGTTGCTCCCGGTTGCCCAAGCGGGACCCCGAGGCTCGCAGCTACCTAAGGGCGGGAACGCCTCACTGCTCCCGTACACGCGCTCCTATTGAAGGGCGTGCGCTACTGCCCGAAAACAAAAGGCCTAAATGTGGACGGTGAGTACAGGCTGGGGTCCCTCCCGAACCGAGCACAGGACGTCAGCCACCGCCCAACGCCAGATGAATAATGGCACCGTGTCTGTGGCCGCAGCGTGGGCGTACTCGGCCCCCACTCTGGCCCGCACCACGCTGCGGAAGAAGGCCGAGCAGTCATCCGGGCTGCCACCGTCCAACGCCACCAGCCTGGTCCGATGAATAACAAACTTGGCGGTGGCGAGGAGGTAATTGACAAGATTGCCCCTAGCCCTCATCCGCTGGTTCCCAGGCGTGGCACATCCGTAGAGGAAGAGGTGAGGGCTAAAGTGCAGCCAGAAGTGGAGGAGGAGGGCCTTCAGCTCTGCGAGGAAGGGTGAGAGGCGAGGACACCGCAGGAAGATGTGCTCTAGCGAGTCCTCTACCCCGCAGAAACAGCACCCTCCTCCCGTACCCCTGACGCGCGCCAGCAGGCTGCCGGTCGCGACGGCCCCGTGGGCGATGCGCCAGCTCAGGTCCCCGGTGGGCTTTGGAATCAGTTCCGAATAAAACTGCTTCCACCGGGGTCCACGCGCATCGCCCAACACTCTCCGCCAGGGGGTGTCCGGGCGGCCGGAGAGAGAGACCCGGTGCACACAGTGGTGCACCAGGTCTGCGAGGGCGGCCCTCGTGGCGTCCTGGAGAGGGATCCGCCGCAACTCCTGCAGCCTGCTGAGGCTGCGGGAAGGGGGACAGGGAGGTCGAGGGGGGTCCCTGTTGAATGGGGGGGCCAATAAGCAGGTCCGGGAGAACGGGGGTAGGGGGGGGCAGGGGTGGGGACTCCCGGCCTGAAGGACCCCCTCGGACGGGCTGGAGGGGCCGGGGGGTAAAAAGGCCCCGTATCTCCCTGAGCAGGTGACCGGCTACGTACGGGTGCCCCATGCCCATACGCCGGGCCAGCGCTTCTGGGGACACCCAACATCGCCGGTCAGTGCTCAGGAGATCTCCGACCCGTGTGGTTCCGGACGCTATGAGCCATCGGCGCACCTGAGGGGACTCCAGGGCATTCACAACCAGAGCGGGGTTGTGAATAAGGGGCTCTGCCGGAGTATCCAAACTCAGGGGCGCCGAGGGGTCTCGTGTTCCGGAGACCACACTCCAGGCTTTGAAAATGTCCTGGTAGAAGAGCGGCAGCGCAGGGAAGTCGCGTGCGTACACTTCCCTGTTGATTATCAAGAGCTGCCAGTCGTACCGCAACCCGCCCACATGCTGGAGGAAAAAGGCCCCCAGCGGGCGCCACTGCGGAGGCGGGTCTGCGTACAGGAACCTCCGCAAGGCCTGGAGCCGCAGGGTGTGGACCTTGCATCTAATGTCCACCACCCCCTGCCCTCCCTCCCCGAGGGGGAGCCCCAGGACACCCGCGGAGACCCAGTGCTTCCCCCCGGCCCAGAAGAAGTCCAGCAACTTCCTCTGGGTCCGGGAGATGAACTCCGAGGGCGGCCTCAGGGCGGCCAGCCAGTGCCACAGCATGCCGGACACCAGCTGGTTCACCACCAAGGCCCTCCCTCGGAAGGACATGAGCTTTACGAGACCCTTCCACGCCCCCAGACGAACTGCGATCTTCTCCTCCAACTCCTTCCAGTTCGCCGGGGCCGCGGACTTCGCAGCGGAGAGGTGGAGACCCAGATATTTCAGGGTCCCCCTGCCCCAGGAAAAATTAGCAAGCTGGCTAGGGGGAGGGTCCACCCGTTGCGGCCCTACCCAAAGTCCGGAGCTCTTGACCCAGTTGATTCGGGCCGAGGATGCGGATGAATAAACCCGCTGGCAGGCTCGCACCCTCTCCAAATCAAGTGGGTCTCGGACCACGAGGAGCACGTCGTCAGCGTACGCCGACAGGGTGATCCGCATCTCCGGCGTCCGCAGCACCAAGCCAACGAGCCGCCTGCGCAGAAGACACAGAAACGGCTCGATGGCCAGGGCGTAGAGCTGACCGGAGAGCGGGCACCCCTGACGTACTCCTCGACCGAATGCCAGAGGCGCCGTCAAGGACCAGTTGACCTTAACAAGGCACTCCGCAGAAGAGTACAGGACACGGAGAAGACCCACGAAACGGGGGCCGAATCCGAATGCCTGGAGGGTTCCCATGAGGTACGTGTGATCCACCCTGTCGAAGGCCTTCTCCTGATCAAGGGACAAAAAACCTACCGACAGACCGGCCCTACGGCAAAAATGAAGAAGGTCCCGGACCAAAAAGATGTTGTCAAAGATGGTCCGGCCCGGGACGGTGTAGGACTGATCGGGATGGATCACACTCGCCAGCACAGACCCCAGCCGCTGCGACATCGCTTTGGCCAAGATCTTGTAGTCCGTGCAGAGCAGGGAGAGCGGACGCCAATTCCGAATGTCGCGCGGGTCCCCACTCTTGGGCAAGAGGGTCAGCACCGCGCGACGGCTGGAGAGGGGAAGGGCGCCGTTCTCCCAGGCTTCCTCTAGGACCCGCAGGAGGTCAGGTCCTAGGAGGTCAAAAAAATGGGCAAAGAACTCAACGCTCAGGCCGTCGATGCCCGGTGTTTTATTGTTGGGCATCTGACCCAGCGCGGCAGAGAGGTCGGCCAGAGTGAAGGGCTTCTCCAGCCTCTCCCTGTCGCGCTGACTGAGCGCGGGAAGCCCATCCCACAAGTCCCTACAGGCATTCGGATCGACAGGGTCCGGAGAGAAGAGGGCAGAGTAAAAGTCCCGTGCCCTCGCCCTGATCTTTTCCGGCTCCGTGAAGGGGGTTCCGTCGGCGGAGAGTAAACACGTCATCCGCCCCTTCTTCCCCCTCCTCTTCTCAAGTGCGTAGAAGAAGCGCGAGCTGCAGTCCATTTCACGGAGGAACTGGACTCTCGAGCGCACAAAAGCCCCTCGGCCTCGCCGCTCCTCGAGGGCCCGAAGGGTGCGCTTCTTCTCCTCATACTCCGCCTGCAGCCGGTGCTCGGCGTCAGGGAGCTCCGCCTCGAGAGCGAGCAGCTCCCCCTTGAGCCGCTCCGTCTCGCGACGCCGCTCCCCGTTAACTTCTCTAGCATATTGCCTACAGAGAAGCCCGAGACGGATCTTCCCCACGTCCCACCAGTCGGCGAGCGAGGGGAAGTCCGCCTCGAGCTCGCGCCAGTCTCCCCAAAACTCCCGGACCGCCGTCACGAGCCGTTTCTCCTCTAAAAGCGAGTTGTTAAAGTGCCAATAGGCAGCACGAGGCCCGACTAGGTCGAACCTCACCCTCACGGTCACCGCGTGGTGGTCCGTGAAGGCCGCCACCTCATTGGCACTAGAAAGGGCTCGTGACATCAACCCGAAGGAGAAATAAAAACGGTCGATCCGAGAGCGAGACACCCGTCCGAGCCGCACCCTGAGAAAGGTGTGGCCGTCGGATGCCCCGGGGTGGTGCGTTCGCCAGACGTCAGCCAGGGACAGGCGGTGGACCACCTCCCTGAGGACGGCCGACGAGGCGGGGTGCCGATCGCTCCCCGTACGGTCGCCGCGCTCGAGGGTGCAATTAAAGTCACCCCCGAGCACGACCTCCTCGTCGGCATCCAGGGTGTCCACGTAGGCCGACATCCGGCGAAAGAACGCTTCACGTTCGGGTCCGGCGGTCGGGGCATACACGTTAACCAGGTTAATCGTGCAGCCCTCGATCCGGGCCCGGAGGTGAAGCATACGACCGGCCACGACAGGTCGGACATCCAGCACTTCCGTCTGCAGGGATTCCGCCAGCAGGATGGCCACCCCGCCGGATTGCCCCGACGGAGTGGTTGAGCTCCACCCTGCCGCGCCACCCCAGGAGCCAAGCCGCCTCGGTCTCCGGGGTGGATAGGGTCTCCTGAAGGAAGGACACCGAGTACCCCCCCGCCTCAAGGAAGGAGAGCACCCAGTGCCTCCGGAGACCCCTCCTGCAGCCGCAGACGTTCAGCGTGCCGAATGTCAGAGCCATTCTCTATCGGCAATGGAAACGGTCGCACGGGGCGGCAACTTACAAGGGGTCGCCCGCCCCATGCCGGTCCTGTTTCTCCAGCCCGTCAGGCTGGCCGAGAACCTCCTCGGGTGACAGGAGGAGGGTCGGCTCAGCCAAGGGAATGAGGGATCCCGGGAGGCCGCGGGACACAGCGTAATCCGCCGGCCCTCCCATCCGGGAACGACCCTCATTCCCAACCTCCCTGGATTGGGAACTGGACCTCCCCCTGGGGCCTGGGGCAGCATCCAACAAGCCAGTAGGCAGAGAGGAGCAGTGGGAGAGGTTCACCGTGTCCAACTCCATCTGGATGGAAACCACTGCAGCGGCAGGAACCGCCGAACACTCTGGAGCGGAGTGGGGGATCGCCTCTCCACCTGCATCCCCTCCCGCTTGCACATGTCCACTCTGAGACCCCGCTAAGGGTTCCGAGCCGCTTTCAGATCCACCCACCGGAGGCTCCGGAGGCCGTCCTCTCCCCTCCAACACAGCCCTGGAGGGCGTGACCACTGCAGGCGTCGGGTGAGGAGAGGGCGATGGAACAACAGGTGCCTCATCGGAGCCGTCAGCGGGAAGCGGACTATATAGGGGGAGGTCCAGAAGGGGGGTGAAGGGGAAGGGGGACTCCAGGGGTCCGCCGCAGACGAGTTCTAAGAAGCTATCCGCATCCCAGTCCTGCCGAGGAGCCCCCGACTCATCGAAGGCAGGCAGGCCTGAGATGCGCGGTGGAGCCCTCCTCTTCGGGCTGGAGGGGCCGGCCTCAGAATGGAAGGACCAAGTCGGTCCCCCTGCGGTGACCCCGGAGCCCGCCCCATCCTCGGGAAATCTCCTCTTCCTGGGCGAGCCAGCGGATGGAAGGGGAGCAGGCAAGGAAGCACCCTGCCCCACACAATCCGCTGGAGGCAGGACACTAGATGCTACACTTCCCTCACCCACTTCCCCCTTCGACGTTGCCTCCCCGTCCCTCTCCCGGGCTAAGTCCGAGGCGACCACCGTAGAACGGGGAGGGTCTCGTGGAGCAGCCTCTCCGGCTGTGGTACCCTTCTTTCGAGCGCGAGCACCACTCCCCTTCTTCGGCGGAGGCCCCGCAGCCTCAGACCCGCCGTCCGAGGAGGGCGGAGCACCATCCACTCGGCCAGCACGGGGCGGCTTAGCGCGCTTCTCCCGGCCGCCACTTCCAGTACCAGCGTCGCCCGTGGAGTCTCCGGTACCCGAGGACGCACGTGGGGGGCCAGCCGTCACCGGCGACAGTGGAGAGTCCCGCAAAGCCTGCCGAGGCGGCGCAGCTCGCGGCAGCGGAGGCTCAACACGTGGAGCTGAGGCGACAGAAGGCTTCTCCGGGGATGAGGGGGCCCTGGCGTCCGGGGTACCGCTCGGGAGCACCGCGGCTCCGGGAGGACCGGCCGCAGGGGTGGCACTCACACTCCCCGGAGGGACGCGACCCCGCTTCCGAGGACAGTCCCTCCGAAGGTGCCCGGCCTCTTTACAGAGGAAGCACCGGTCCTCCATAGTAGTATAGAATATTCTATAGGAGCGGTCCCCATCCCACACAGGGAACCAACCCTCTATACTGTCTGTCCCTCTGGGAAGGACGAGCCACGCCTGCCTCCTATGGGACTCCACGTGCCTCATCGCCGCGGACTTGAACCCCAGGGGCAGGACCGTGATCGAGGAGCGCAGGTCCCCCAGGACGCTGAGCTGCTGCCTCAGCGCGGCCCTCGGTCAGGAACGGCGGGACGTTTGATAAGACCACACGTACCCCCAGTGCGTCCAGTGGTTCCAGGGAGTGGTACAATCCATCGACTATTAGCCCGGTGACCAGGGCTTTTCGAGTGGCAGCCAGGGAGCGAAAGTAAATGACCGCTCTGCCGCTCTCTTTACTGGCCGAGTGGACGTTCTCCGCCCCGACCACTTGTGCCGCCGCCAGTGCGTATTCCTGTATGCCGGCCACGGCCAGTATCTCGCATCGGACGGCGTGTTGTCGACTGAGGCCGCATCGACCCCCAGTGATGACCCTCAGAATCGGGGGGCGTGGCCTGCTCGAACCATCGCCAACAGGATGGGTGGGGGGGGAACTGGCCGCGACGGCCGCGTACGACCTAGTGACCGCAGGAGGCGTACCCGGGACTGGCTCCGCCCACTTAGTTTTCCCCTTCCTCTTCCCCCCTCCCTGAGCATCATCAGGAACACCCTCGGCGCCTCCACTACCAGCGCCATGAGATGCGGCGGCGGGAGGGGCGGGGCCGCCTCCAGCCCTCGCATCCCCCAACAGGAGTCCAGCAGCCAACGGGGAGGAGGGCGCCGGGACACGGGCCCTAGGGGTCAGCTGGATTGGAGGCCCCTCGTGGGCAGGTAAGTCACTGGCTGAGGGAGGGCCGGGGGCCGACCCACCCTCGCTATTAGTGCCTAGATTAGTAAGAACAGTCTTAGCAGCGCAAGCAGATGGCGCCACCTGAGCCCGAGACGGCGGTGGGATGATGAACGTGGCCCATGGAGTCCCCCTTCTCAGGGGGGAGTGCCGCTACTGCCGGGGCTTCGCTTGTACACGGTGTAGAGGGAGGCTTGTCCGTCGCAGACTGGCTCAGACGTCGGACCCCCATGGAGCCCTCCTTCTCAGGAGGGAGCGCCTCTACGGCCGGCGCCTCACTCGTGCTCGTCGCAGAGGGAGCGTTTTCTTTTGCTGTCGGACCCAGACGTTGGACCCCCACGGAGCCCCCCTTCGCAGGAGGGAGCGCCTCTACGGCCGGTGCCGCGCTCGCATATGGCGCAGTGGAAACAGTCTCTGCTGCCGCCTGACCCAGACGATGGGCCCACTGCACCTTTTTGAGGAGCTGTGAGGTTCGAACCTCAGGTGGTCTGTGGAATGTCGTGGAGGGTCCTTCACCCGGACTTTCAAGTTCCGGCGCAACATCCGGGTCTTCCACTGGCTGTGCGGGCTCCACGACTCGGTGGAGCTTAGGCTTTGTGGAGGCCTTGTTTTGCCATCTCGCTGGGCCCTTACGAGGCATGACAGCTTTCAGAAGGTGCCCGAGGCGCTGATGGTGCCGCCGGTGATGACAGAAGGGGGGGCCTCTACCCACGGAACAGCCCTAATGTTGCCGGGTAAGGATGTGCCTCCGCTGGGACCCCGCAGCCTTCCGAGTTGGTGTGAGGTGAGTAAAGTAGAACCAAAAAACAAAGGATAGGGAGGGGGAAAGGGGACAACCAGGGTGGGGGGGCAAGGCCCTGGCAGTGGGGAGGGGGGGGGGGGGGGGGAGGGAAGGGAGGGTTGGGCAAGGAAGGGAAAAAGCTCAGGAGACTCAAGAGGCCTAGTAAGGCTCAGCTGGTGAGAGGTGTGCACAGGCCAAAAAGTGGGTCTGTGCACGGCAGTGAAAGCAATATGGGGGAAGGGAAACCAAGAAAAAAAAAAATAAGGGAGGGGGAAGGGGGACTACGAACTAAGGAGCAAACACAAAAGAAACCAGCACAACCAAAAAAACCAAAGAAACCACAAGCAACACAGCAAAGGAAACAAGGAACAAACAAACTGACAAACAAAAACGCACGAGCCTACAAGCAAACAGCCAGCAACAAACAAACGAACAAAACAGAACAAACTGACAAAGAACAAACAGCAGACAAACTGACAAACAAAAACCACACGAGCCTACAAACAAACAGCAACAAACAAATGAACAAAACAAAACAAACTATTAAACCCTAAAGAAAGAGGAACAAAGAAAAGAAAAACGGGGGAGAAAGGAGCAAACCGCAGCTACCCTGCCCCACCCAGCCCTTGCTTGGAAAAACCTCAGCAAAAAGGGTGAAAAAAAAGTGGCTTACCTGGGGTGAGGCAGAAGCAGCCGCAGGGAGCTCAACCTCCTCGGGGGAAAGGGAAAGATTCTCCCCTGCTTAGGGGAGAAGAACCAGGGGAAAAGGCCCCTGAAAGAGAGAAAAAAGGTTCCCCTGAAGGAGCGCAAAAAGGTAGCTGCTCTCTCCTCGGAGAGAGCTCGGGAATGCACCCTCCAGCCAGCAGGGGGGCAGGTGAAGGTGGAAACTACAAATCCCAGGTTCCTAGAACCACCACCTGACCTGTAGGGAGAGCCTGGAGGAGAGCAGGTGGCAGACTTGGACTAATGAGTCACACAGGTGAGCCTAGGGAGCTAGAGGAAGGGGGCGTGCCTAGGTAGCGGCAGTGGCCAGAAAAAGCCAGTGCCAGGAAGCAAAGAGGAAAGGAAATGGAGGTAGGTTCCGGAGGAGAGGAATCCTCCAGCTGTCTCATGGGTACAGCCTGGCCTGAAAAGGGAAACAGAGAACCTGTACCCTAAGGGAAGTTAGGGCAGGTGTGTTTGCTGGTGAACTGGAGAGCTGGGGGGGGCTCAAACAGTGCCTTTGCTCCAGCACCTGTGTTAAGGGGTTAGACTGCTGGAGAGCGGGGGCAGGGTCATTTGTTCAGCTCCTGAGGGGACGGAGCCAATGTAACAGATTCAGCTACTCTGCTTTATAAAAATGCTTTGAGGAACCTCTCTCTCCTCTGTGTTATCTTTGGGGGTTGGGGGACTGCTTCAACCCCACTCCATTCAAAGAGAACCCAGAAGCCCAGCAAAACCAGGGCCTGCGGAGACCTGAACCCAGGGAGTCCTGTGTGACTGAGGGACTCCAGGGATATCCAGGACTCGCGAGGGGCCTGAGCTGGAGGCAGCGGAGCGGCACCCAGGGCAGCACGGGCGGTGAGCCTTCACAATACGCTAGTGAAAACTGTCCAGCGTTACTCGGGCTGCCGGTCCATTGGAGCTGTAAATTTTAAAATGAAAACAATAATATTTTATTTTAAGTACTTAACAACAGGCATATAGAAACTTAGGAAATCTCTCCATAAACTACATCGACAGTATATGAGACATTTCTCGATGCCAAACTCTAGAGAGCGCTACACAAAGATTGTTATAGACAAGATTAAAAAGCACCGGTTCCAGGACAGACCCCTGGGACACTGCAGTATTTACCATCCTACAGTGAGGAACTGACCTATTAGTCTTACTCTCTGTTTCCTGTCATTTAACCAGTTCAAAATCCACAGCAGTGGTGTAGCCATTTAGCCAATGGGCGATGCCCATGCACTCAGAGGATAAATTTTAAAACGGCTGTGCACGCATAAATCTACTTCTGTATTTTACAACCCGTGTGTATATGATATGCGCGAGTTATAAAATATGTGCAAATATACCCAGCAACCTGTGCGCATATATAAATACAACTTCCAAATACATATTGCACTTATCCAGATAAGTTCCAGCTTATCCGGCTAAATAGCAACTTTACAAATATTTAGCTGGATAAGTCTGAAAAGTGCGATATATCCGGCTGTCAGATAGCCGGATAAGTCTTAAATAGTGCTTCTTATCTGGATGAATAGCTCTATTTGAGACTTATCCATCTATCCTACTTAGCCAGATAAGTAGCACTTTTAAGACTTATCCAGCTATGTAGTGGTGAAGCCGCTATGTAGCAGGCTAAGTCAGAACTTATCCATACTAGTGGCACGCAACTACTATACCCACATATTTTAACTTCCATCTTTAAAAGTATACATGTGGAGATTTTACTTGTGTAATTTACACACATTTACCCCCCGTGCCCTATCTATTGCTGGTCCAACTCAATGGAACGCCCTGCGCCCTGCCCTCTTACCTCCGCCTCGAGTCATGCCCATTTAAATTCAGAAAGATGCTCAAAACATGGCTCTTCCACTAGGCCTTCCCAGACTAGCCTACACCCCCTCTCTCCCCCACCCCATCGCCCCCCTCCCCTTCTCGCTGTAAACATGTTCATTTCTTATCCAATTTGTAAATATGTTCATATCTTATTCCTCCTCCCCTTTTGTTTTGTTTGATTCTCTGGCTCTCTCCAAGAGCCCCCATTCTCTTGTTCTCTGTACTCATTGCCCTTCCCCTCGCCCCCCATTCATTGTAATTTCAACCTTTTGTTATGATGTAAACCAATATGATGTGTATTTTAATGTCGGTATAAAAAAAAAGATGTTAAATAAATAAATAAATAATAAACAAATGTAAGTGGGGAGATTTTCTAAAATGTGCATTGCAGTGTTACCAATTAGTCTAAGAGTTCATCCACTCCACCTGCAGTTCAAGAGCCTCCTGGCTCTTCAGCTTCTATTCTCCCTTTTCACCAGACCCCCACCTAGTCAGTATTTCACGTTTAAGATGGTTTACACAGGGCTGGAGGAAACACTAGGCGAGCTAGGCCTGTGCCTAGGGTGCTGTGATTTAGGGGGCGCCGCGGCAGGCGGCAGAACTTTAAAAGGGCAAAAAGTGCCCTTTCAAAATTCTGCCAGCCCCCGCCTCACCGTGCTACCCTCCTGACTCCCCCCTTGTGGTCCAGCGAAGGCCCCGGGAGCGATCTGCCGCTCCCGGGCCTCGGCTGCCACTAAGCAAAATGGCGCCAGTGGCGTTTAGCCCCTACCATGTCACAGGGGCCAACCAATGGCACCGGTAGCCCCTGTTTGTTTTATTTTTTATTTATTTTAAATCTTTTCTATATCGTCGTTAAGTTAGCTGCCGTCACAATGGTTCACAATAAGGCACATAATTTCATGTTGCTTAAATGTGTTAAATTATATTAACTAAACAAGTGCCATCAAATACTGTAACATAGTTTCATATTAAATATTACTTAGTGGTTGTGATAAGTCATGTCTACTTCTATAGGATATGTTAATACTTAATATATTATACTTAAATCTCGTCACATGGTAGGGGCTAAAGGCCACCGGTGCCATTTTGGTTAGAGGCAGCTGAGGCCCCGGGAGCGGCAGATCGCTCCCGGGCCCCCACCTGGACCACCTGGTATTTTGTAAGTTTTCTTTTGGGGGGGAGGAGTTGGGGCTGCGACCAGGGGCGGGGCTGGGGTGGCACAATGGGGGGGGGGGGGGCAACACAAGGCTGAAGGTGCCTAGGGTGCCCAATCCCCTTGCACCGGCCCTGGGTTTACAATCACTTATTGCAGATAAAGAGCAGATATAAATACATACTGCCAAATCTACACAGGTAAGTCTCTTATAATTGAGCAACTTGCATGCATGAAATGTTGGTGCCGTCCGTCCAGGAATGCCCCTGGACGTGCCCTTTTTTACATGTGTAGATTTACTCACACACCTGTACTTACACGCGTATGTTGAAGGGGGTCTAATATAGCAGATACGTGAGCATATGCTATTGCGCACGTATATGCTGATTTTCACGTGCGCAGCTTTTGAAAATTCACTTTTTTGGGCTCAGGCTCATGCAATCAGGGCTGTCCAGTGCCAGAAGAAGAGGCCTGTAGGATGGTTGCCACCGTTCCCATCTCGCAGCGACCAAGAAAGGAGAGGGCCGCTGCGCGATCCCGTCCCACAGCGGCTAAAGAAGAGGTCTGGCAGTGACTGAAGAAGGTGCTCTGTGCGTGTGAGGGAACTTGTATGTGCGCGTGTGTGTGTGTGGGAGCGTGTGCGGGTGTTTGTTTGTGTGTTAGCCTGTGTGTATATGTGTTTGGAGGAGCCCGGTTGTGTGAATGTATGTATGTGGGAGCCTGTGTGTGTGTGCATGTACGTGCACGTGCCTCTGTGTGAATGTATGCAAATGTGTGTCTGTGTGCATGGGTGTTTATGTGTGGGAGGGGATCCTGTGTGCATGTATGTGTGTGTCTGCCTGTCTGTGCCTGTGTATGGGAGCCTAAGAGATAGGGCTTTGCATATTATTGGAAAGTACTCAGCGTGGCTGGAGTTATCTGATTCACAACTGATAAAACATTTTCAAAACCGAACAAAAGTGGAAAAGATAAATATTATTTGTATGTATTAAAAAATTAACGGGCGCATTGTAAAAGGCCTATGTGCACCAAAGGAAACACAAAAGAGGTAGATGCCAGAGAAGTCCTTTTCAAATCTTTATTGGGTGGAGACGTATAAATTCAACACAGAACGCCCACTTAGGCCGAGTTTCGCCACTTTCACAGTGGCTGCCTCAGGGGCTCAAACTGACTTTCTCAAATTTGAATCAAACTTGAAAATATTCACTTTTAACGTAATCAAAAGCCATCCGCACTGCACACGTATCTTAAGTTGAAAAGGATAGAACTTATGCGCATGACGGCTCCATACACTTAATGGCGCCGCATACTTGTGAACTGCTATTTGGCGTGCGTCGTCTTGTCAATTCACGTACCTGATTGGTCATCTTGATTGGAAAGAAAGGCTGGCAATAGAAGAAGTGAAGATCGTGAAATATCCTGCCCAATCTAATTGGTCTACTGTCTACTTAAACATAATGACATATGTAGGTATGGTGCAGTCGAACGACGAAATGGCAAAGACCGCACCACAGGCAGGCAGCAAAGTGACATCACTTCAACACTGTCCTCCCGATGGCCAGAGCAATTTTTAAAGCTGGGGCAGAAGTGAGTGGGCTTTGCTCCTGCCCTTGAGAAGTTTTGCGAGGATCACAAGAAGAGGGTAAGTGAGGGATTGGGGGAGGTCCCCAGCCTTGGCAGATTTTAACAGGGGGGGTGCAGGGGGTATAGCTGAGGAGACCCAGGCCCCGGGCTCTCTTTAATCTTAGTGGCTGAAGTGGGGGTCCGAGGGGTCCGGGGAAGCCCTGGCTGGGCTTAGAGGGGGCCAGGCTGGGCAAGTTTGGACCCCGGGTTCATTTTTGGCAGGGAGAGAGGGTGCTTGCAGAGCCATGGGAGGCCGCTTTTTTTTTTTTTTTTTATACTACAACTTGAGGGGGTTTTTTTTGTTTTGGGGGGAGGGTTGGCAGTTTAATATTTTTTCCAGTTTGTCACAAAAAAATTATATAACTGAAAAAAACATGAAAAAGATCCCTGAAATTAAAAAACAAACTGAACCAAAAATGTGGGGGCTGCACAACCCTAATGCCTGTTGCCCATGGTATCTCCAGAGTGTGGACTTGTTCTATGAACTGTAAAGGAGCAGAGACGAAAGGGAAATAAAGGCAATGTTGCTGCAAGTGCTTGGCCAGGTGACCTAACAGGTTTTTGGAGCAGGTCAAAGGCAATTTCGGATGTGCATGAATTCCGTTTATTTCTGGAGGTTTGTGCTTAAATATTTTATGCACATAAAATTTGATTTTATGTGTGAAAACAGATAGAACAAATGGGTATTTTGGAACAAATATTGGAAATTTTCCTTATCTAAAAATGAATCAAGTGAAATTATTTCCTGTGTGCATCCCTACAGGCAATAGCCTGGCCAACAACAAAAATGTGTGTGCAGAAAATGTGTAAAAAGATAGATTCCTTATGTTGGTTGACGCTAACATGATAATTCTATTATTTAGTGCATTTAGATACCTTTTAGATTGTGATTCTGCATGTTATGCAGTCTCCCAACCACCAGAGGCACTCAGGGAGCTGCTCTTACCCTCTTTCCAGTCAAAGGCACCATGATCCCTCGACTCAGCAGGGTCCAGACTATTTAACCTGCATCTTGTTATGCTCAGGGCCTTGTCATCGAGTCTGCTTGGCTTCCTGCTTGACCCCACATCTCTGAATGCTTTGTGGCTTTCCTAAGCCTTCTGATCCAAGTTTGCTCTATGACTCTCTTAAGCCTTCTGTCCTAGCTTTGTTCTATGGCTTTCCTAAGACTTCTGTTCCAGCTTTGGCTCTGTGGTTTTCCAAAGCCTCCTGCTCTAGCCTTGCTCAGTGGCCTCTCTAGGCCTTCTGCTTTTGCCTTGCTTGGTAGCCTTCCTGGACCCTTTTGTGTTACCTGTCAGGTCTAGTCTTTGTCTTGTCTGTCCTATCCTGCTTCAGTATCCCAGCCTACTCCAGTGTTCCAGGTCCCAGCCTGCTTCAGTGTGCCACGACTCCTTGCATCCGGTTCCAGACTCCAGTTCCATGCCTGCCTTTGGTCCCAGCCTTGCCTCGGCTCCAGTCTCCAGTCCAGCACCAAGCCCCCTGTCTAAGTCCTGCTGGCCATCAGAACCCAAGAGCTCAAGCTGTGGGAGAGGTGGCTGGAATAGGCCGAAGATTCCCTAGCTCAGTTCTGTCTTGCCCTGTAGTCGTGGACTGCTTCCCGGGGGCAGGGGGGTTCCCAGCCTAGCTGGGTCTTCAATCACAACACTTTGCAGTTTTTTTCATTGCAGTGCCCATCATAGTAGAGGGGTGTGGTAATTAAAAAAAAAAAAAATCCTAAGCAGGTAATCTAAAACTGCACACAGTATTTTACAGCAGCTTAAATAAATTATACAAGCCCAAACATGCAGGTTAAAAAAAAAAGATAGCTTTATTCAGGAAAGATATTGTGATGTTTTATCATGGAGGCCATCATCCAACCAATATTAAACACACAATTCCCATAATCCTTTTAGTATCTGCAGTCAGCTTAATAATATCAGAAACATTTGGTCAAATGAATTAAATCTACCTCACCATTTCATCTATGAGTATTGATCAAAAACAGCCTAATAAAATACCATTCCATTTGCAGTGCTGGAATATTCTGCACCAGTGATTCCCTACCCTCTCCAGGGGGCTGTCAGGCTGAGGGCTCCTGCAGCGCGCACACACACACACACACACACACATACACATACACATACACATAAACACACACATACACATATTGTGTCTCACTGGTTTTATTTAGAAACAGTGACAAAACAACAGCTCCCGGCTTATGCACTGCAGGTAAATTTAACAGGTAACTCACAGATGGATAGGGCTTACTTCCAGTCCAGGTATTCAGTCATGGTCATTTCATGGTAGATCCTCTTTAGAGATAGCACACCAGCTGACTAGAGACAAACTTCTACTTAGATGTAGCCATGGGTGGGCCTGGGTGAGCCATGGCCCACCCACTTTGGGCTTAGGCCCACCCAGGGCTGTCTGACACCGGAGCAGCAATCCCGTCACTATCTGAGCAGTACTGAACTGTGATAAGGAGACATACCCCTCCCTGCCACTATAAGGGATCTGTGGCTTGGAGGCCCTGCCACAGCCCTGTTTGTAGTACTGACTCAGCACTGCCACGCCCTTATAAGCCTGCCTTTCTATAAATTCCTTGCCTCAGCACGGAGTCATTTGTGTTCCTTGTCGTGGACTCTTAGTTCCTGTAGCTCTGCCTTTCTCCTTGTTCTTTAGTCAGGCCCCAGTATACTGGCCTTGCATTGTCTAAGACTGTTTTGCCTGTGTCTTGCTTGCCTGTTTCGTCTGTTTGGCCGCAGTTTGTGTGACCTTCCTAGTTTGGTACTTGCTGTAGCCCTGTCTGTGTTGACCTTTGTTTTAACCTTGTTCTTGTCTTGTTCCTGTCTTGTGGTGCACTTTTCTGCTCCATATTTGTATGAGTTGCACCCTCTGCTCGATGTTTGTTTGTGGGCACCCTTTTGTTTCTGCGAGCCTTTGTGAGTGCATTTCTGTCCCCAACTGCACTTCTAGTTAAGTCCCGTTGTCCAGCAGAACCTAAGGGCTCAACCCAAGGGGGAGCTGGGCTCATACAGGGACGTCCAGCAGTCCTGCCCTGGGTCAAGCCTGCTCCCGCTCTGGGAATTACTCATTACCGGCGCCATACCCCCAAATTGGAGTGCTGAGCTCATGCACAAGTAGGGGGGGAGTCTGGAGGATGTAGTGAAAAGAAGTCATGGTTTGGAGTTTTCTAAAGGAAACCAGAATGTGACATTTTAGTAAGGACTGGTTTAAGAGCCTCATAATAGCCTCTATATTATTTCCAATCAGTAAACAGAAAGGTTTTCAGAGTTCTGTTTGAAGAGAGCAATACCAGTCCTCAATGCCCACAGACTGTTCTGGTTCTCAGATTATCCATAATGAATATTCATTAGACGTATTTGCATATATTTGGTCTGTAAACCAAGTTTCATTCCATAGTTTGGTTGTCACAAAATCAGACCTGTTCATGGCCATCAAAAGCCCGACGTCCCTACCCTTTGACTAGACCATTAATCCCTCCTTGAAATTGCTCCTTCAACTTTGGGTCCCGTAGCATCACTTTAATAAGTAATAAAAAGCTCCTAAGGCTGCAATCAGACACAGTGCATTGTGTTTCCACTTGAGCTAATCCAAAGTCTGTATTTTTTTCTGCAGAGGTCCTACAACCCGCTTCTCCCCTTTGGTTGATAAAAGTCACCTAATAGCAATGACACTTCTGAGACGCATAGACATATCTGCTCCGTGACTTCAAGGTCGTGTCTGCTTTATTATACTAAAGCTGTTTTGTACTCGAATCTTGCACAGCTAAAGTAGCTAATGAAAAGCAGGAAACGAGTGATGTTGTTTGCTGCATTGCCCTTGATGTTGTAAAGCAGACGTTTAGATGCCAATTCAGGCTGTTCCCTTATGCACATTGCCTGCATAAAAGGGATTTATGTGCTTTAAAAAGCTGAATATGCTAATCAGATTAGTTGGTTCAACTTGTACTGGTATGTGAATCCCTCCTCTTCAGTAGTGGTTACACACCAGGGAGCCAAAAGTTTAATTTCGTCTGTTACTGTATATGGAGATGTAAACCAAAAGTATTTCTTAAATCAGTCTTAGAGCTAACAAGACATTTTTTACAGGGGGAGGGGGTGTTGCCTAATAGTTTTCCTCCTGGTCCTTGGAGTTTCCAGCTCATTTGGATCGGGGGCTGGGAATCTGGTGACATGAGTCTTCATTCACAGCTAGCTGAGGATCTGTTCCTCTATTTTATATCACCTAGCCTGGGTCATTGCAGCAATGGTCTTCAAAAGATTATAAATCAGGAAGCCTTCTTTGACGCCACCCCCTGCCCCGCAATCATTGACCCTAAATCTGACTGCTCTGTGTCACCATTGTGCAAAGGACTGGGGGACTCTTTATAGGCACTGATTCAGCAGCATCCTCAGCCCTGGCTGACCAGGGGAGCGGAGGAGCTGAGCCAAAACGAGCCACTAGGCTGCCCCCTCCCCCAAAGGGACACTAAAACTGATAATCACATTTAGAAATGACACATGACAGTTTGCAGAAACAAAGGAGCAGAATCATATAAAAAGAATTAAAAAGGAAAGAAAGAAAATGAAGTTGAAAGAAAATAAAACAGCATAAATAATATACAATAAGTTAAGACCCCTCTGCTGCAGTATCTCTTCTCATATAAGATCGCGTTAAGAAGGTTGATTGTTGAAGGAAGAAGTGACATCATTGGGCGAGATGGCTGTTTAAGAGAGAAACTCCTGACCTGAATCTGTATTCATTCTCCAAATGTATAGACCCCGAATACATAGACAATTACCCGTTGGTGAGGGCGTACAGCGTTAGCAGCAGAGATGGCATCAGCAAAGAAAAAATTGACTTTAAGCATTTCTCTTTTACAAATGCGGTGGTGGTCGATGCGCTGGGGCCTGAAGAAAAATGGCGCAGGAGCAAGAGATGCTGGAGGTGTGCCACGATTGGAGCACGGCAGCGACTGATGGGGCACCAGCACTGGCAGAATTTCAGGCCCGGTTCCAGGATTTAAGGGGCGAGATGGCCAATCTATGACAAGAGATTGGAGAAATGGTGACTGATATCCAAGGTGAGATAACCGATTTAGGCCAGGGGGTGGAAGAACCTGAAACTCAGCTGGATGAGCAGGCTTTTGACCTATCTAAATGGCGGGATGAGCAGAAACAATTATTGGAACTAATGAAGCTCTGTCTGTTCACAGAGAGAATCTTGATAATAGGTCCCGCAGAGCGAATTTACGTTTTCTTGGACTGCCAGAAGAGACTGAATTTTGGGACTGTTTTAAGGTAGTCTCTAGCATCTATTCAGTGGTGCTGGCGCAAGATGAAGAAGTGGAGGACATTCCAGTAATTAAGGTGGATGGAGCGCACAGGTCACTGGGAATAATGCAGAATAACCAGGATAGAAACATTATCGTCTGCTTTCACAGCTTCCTCTTAAAAGAGAGAGTTGCAACTCTGGCAAGGAAATCTGAATGCTTAATATGGCAGGGACATAAAATTGAGATATTCCAGGATCTTGCTTTCCCCACCATTTGGAAAAGGAGAGCATTTCGGGACATTGTAGTCCTTTTGTGCAATAGGAATATAAAATATAATTGGCTATTCCCTTTTGGGCTGAGCTTTACAATAAGTGGAGTCACTTCTTGAGTGACAAATGGCAAGATGACCCTCTGAGATGGCAGAGAGTGGATAAAGGAGGAAGAAGGCTGCGACGCCAATCAGGCAGGTCGAACTCATCTAAAGAAGCTCCGAGCTGAGGAACTTGCCCCCCTAGAGATCCTTGGGGCCTTTTAGCAGATGTTTGCAGATTGTTCAGCTGGGCTTACATTATTCATGCACTCGGGACATGATGTTTTGTTTGCATGATAAAGGGGAAAGTATTATTTGATGGGAAATTGACAGGTTTGGGCAGAGAAGTAAGGAATAGTGGTCTGGCACGGTGACTCCACTCCTCAGCTTGGAGGGAATCCACTTTGGTAGTTGGTGGATGAGATATGGGAGTGGGTGGAAGGGTGGTAGAGCGGGAGAGTGGGAGAGCAGGAGGTGGGGAGGTAGAAGGGCTACCATCTGACTTAAAGATGGAGGGTGAGGTTCCAATGTTTATGAGAAGCTGGGCGGATTTCCAATGCTGTATGCCTGAGTGGGTGATGATCCTAGGGGAAGTGATCTTATGGATGGAATGTGGATTAGTGAATGAGTGACAGGGGATAATATTTATAGATGGGGGTTTAAAAGTAGTACCTATCAATACCAAGGTCTTGAATTCTCCTGTTAAGAGAAGATTGTTTTTTTCAAGAAATGTCAAGGCTTAAGGTCTCTGTAGTCTTCTATCAGGTTAATTGGTGATAAGGTGTTCCCCCTGTCTGTGAAGCCAGCCTCTCACTAGTAATGCAGGGAAGGAGCTGTTTCAGCCTCACCATCCTCCCCCCCCCCCCCCTCACCCACACACCATTCCCTGGCTGAGACATGGGGGAAGTCAGGAGTGAGGGTCAGGCAGCTCCCCCCTGTCTGTGAAGCCAGCCTCTCACTAGTAATGCAGGCGGGATAGGGCACTGCATGCAGGAAGATCACAACACCCCTGGTATCAGGGTTAGGGCACTGTGTGCAGGAAGATCACAACACCCCTGGTATCAGGGTTAGGGCACTGTGTGCAGGAAGATCACAACACTCCTGGTATTAATAGGGATAGGGCACTGTGTGCAGGAAGATCACAACACCCCTGGTGTCAGGGTTAGGGCACTGTGTGCAGGAAGATCACAACACTCCTGGTATTAATAGGGATAGGGCACTGTGTGCAGGAAGATCACAACACCCCTGGTATCAGGGATAGGGCACTGAGTGCAGGAAGATCACAACACCCCTGGTATCAGGAATAGGGCACTGAGTGCAGGAAGATCACAACACCCCTGGTATCAGGAATAGGGCACAAGTTCTAGTCATATTGACTGATCACATTACTTTTTTTGTCAACTACCAACAGTTTCCATTTCCATTCCCCCAACCATCACCTCAGTTGGAACCTTAGTAACATCAAGATAAGAGGGCAGCCAGCCAATAGGAATACATATTCATTCCTAACTGACCTTTACTGACCTGGAAAGTGTCAATGATTTGTATCATTTTCTGTTAGTGTTCCTGAGTTTCCATTTCCATTTCCCATCCGCCCAACCATCACCTCAGTGGGAACCTTGGTAACATCAATAGATAAGAGGGCAGCCAGCCAATAGGAATACATATTCATTCCTAACTGACCTTTACTGACCTGGAAAGTGTCAATAATTTGTATCATTTTCTGTTAGTGTTCCTGAGTTTCCATTTCCATTTCCCATCCCCCCAACCATCACCTCAGTGGGAACCTTGGTAACATCAATAGATAAGAGGGCAGCCAGCCAATAGGAATACATATTCATTCCTAACTGACCTTTACTGACCTGGAAAGTGTCAATTTGTATCATTTTCTGTTAGTGCGCACTAACACGATTTAACGATTTTTAACGATAAATTGTTTGAATTTCTATTGTATTGTATTCTATAACGATTTAAGATGATATTAAAATTATCGGACGATAATTTTAATCGTTGAAAAACGATTCACATCCCTAGTAGCATTCTATTACCAGCGGAGTGCTTGGAGAGGGTACTCAGCTGTAGAGGAATGTAGATAGGTGGGTCCTTGGGCCGATGGCAGATAA
Source organism: Rhinatrema bivittatum (assembly GCF_901001135.1). Lineage (NCBI taxonomy): Eukaryota > Metazoa > Chordata > Amphibia > Gymnophiona > Rhinatrematidae > Rhinatrema > Rhinatrema bivittatum. The sequence continues at coordinate 135,023 of NW_021820762.1, read as the reverse complement.
CTGCACCCCAGGAGGATATCCTGAGAAGGACCACCGGCTAGACTTGGGTATGGAGGCAGACACAGATAATTCTTTTATTAGACAGGTTAGTAGGACCACTAGAGGTAGTAGTAGTGAGCTGATATGCCCGGCAGGGCTGAGGTCCCTCAGATACTGGAACCACAATCCCAGGATTGCTGAGCTATAGAGAAACTATAGACAGTGAGTAGACAGACAGGGTATGCTGTATTCATAGCCAGAACTAGATGACAAAACTCACATAAGGTATTGAGGAAGCTCAGGAGCTGGAAAGGGTTAGACCCTCGAGGAGCGAGTACCTGGTTCCAGGGAAAGCTCTGAGAGAGCAATGGTAACTCACAAATGTCTGTATCTGCGATAGCTTCCAGGCAGTAGAGAATCTTCAGAGGGTTCAGGAACATGGGCCCTCGAGGAGCGAGTACCGGTTCCTATCGGCAATCTGAAATAAAGAAAAGAGAGTGAGGCCCCCGAGGAGCGGGTACCCCTGGTAAGTTCAAAGAGGCAGAGTAGTAGAGAGACAAGCGAGTCCAATACAATCCCCGCTATCAATCCTTGCTAACTGAATTCGTTAGTGAATACTGAGACCTTTTATATTGGAAGCGGATGACGTCATCTTGGGGGACGCCGCTGAAGTTCGCACCCTTGCTGGTACATCAATCAGAGCGCGTGCGCGCCCTAGTCATCAAGCAACATGGCAGATCCGCAGCGTCGTGCCAGTCCGGGGACGCTGGAGGGAGACGGCAAGAAGGTGCCATGGCATCAAACTGTCCATCAGACCTGGAGGGAGTCGCCACAGAGGTAAAGAGGGCGGAGTGAGGGCGTCGAACAGCGACGGATGCAACAGTGTATGATAAAAGAGAGAGCATGTGAGAGCGAGAACCTGTGTGTATATTTGTAAAGAAGGAAAGGAAGAAGACAGGAGGAGAGAGAAGAAATAGAAAGACAAAAAAGACCTTGAAAAAAGAATTAAGAAAAGACAAACAAGGGAAAGTGGAAAAAAAGAGACCAAGACCAACCGATTAGAAAAATAAAAATCAGACAACAAAGGTGAAAAATAGTAGAGTTTTTGGTGATTGAAATATGCCAACTTTGGGAATGTGCATTTCTTATATTTTTGTATTTTTCTCTTTCTTTAGAGTTCCACTGTTCAGAGTCTGGTTTCTCAGATTTTCTATTTCGGTTTTATCTGCATGTTTCCGTTTCTAATTTGTAGCCCCCTTTTTCTGTATTAGGTAAGGGTTAGTCTGTGTTCTGCTTGTGTGTGACTGAGGTGCAGTATGGCTGTTAGTGTGTATTTCTTGTGTAGGGATTTGTAGCAGTATGACTTGTTCTCTTTGCCCAGTAGGTGGTGTATTAGTATTCTAGGGTCTGGTGTAATATTTGTGTTGCTGCCTTTTTATAAATAATGGTGCTGTTTGATATCTGAGAGTTAGTGCTGTGGTTAGTGCAAGGTTCTAGGTGTCTTTTTTTTTTTTTTTTGGAGAGGTTCGTGTTACTTCACTGTGTTTAGCAATGGAAGGATTTTGTTTTGCTGAGATAACACCAGAATTTATATATTGTATGTTGGGTTGTAATGTGAACTGTCTTAATTCTGCTTCACACTTATTCTTATGGTTCTTGTGATTATTGCTATTTATTGTAGTTATGTTGATCTCTGCCTTCTTAGAAAGAGGATTCATGAAAGAATACATTGAAATTGTTTTATTACATGATGATTGGATCTGATGTTTATGTTCTTTGCTTTTTAGATGATATTCTTATGTATTTATAAACTACAATAAATAGAATATTAATACAGATTAATAAAGCATTTATAATGTTGGTAAGTGCTTGAAATAATTAAGTATGAATATTGTAAAGTTTCACACATGGTGCATAACAGCTGTTGCAGACTACTTAGAAATTTTTTGTCAAGTAAACAGGCATGTGGGCACACATGTGTGTGTGTTTGTCAGCCCGAGCCCAGGGACACAGCCATTTTATAATATACATGCGCATATGCGCATATGTTATAAAATAGCCTGAACATGCACACACATATACGTGACGTTTTTTTTTTTTTTTCTTTATTTCTAGATTTTCAAACAATACAATAAATCAAAATATTGCATATGAAATACAATAGTATAATCAGCAAAGACATCAACGTTATATTTTTAAATTCATAATTCAAAATTTTTACTATTTAACTATCAGTCAAAATGGAGGGGTGTGTAGTTTCATACGTGACGTTTTAAGTGGACATGTGCAAATGACACTTCTGCCTCATAAGTGGGATGACTTTAATAGACACGCATGTTGACGCCAATACCAGCTTTCACAGTTCATTCTCAGTTCGTGCAGGTAAGGCATAGGACTTCCAAACCCCCCTAGTTTAATAGTAGAGATGTGTATCGTGTGATCGATCGTCTTAACGATCGATTTCAGCTGGGGGGGGGGAATCGGATCGTCGCGGTTTTGTTTTTTACAATATCATGTAAATCGTAAATCGGGGGAGGGCGGGAAAACCGGCACACTAAAACATCCCTAAAACCCACCCCGACCCTTTAAAATAAATCCCCCACCCTCCCGAACCCCCCCAAAATGTCTTAAATTACCTGGGGTCCAGTGGGGGGGTCCCGTTGTGATCTTCCACTCTTGGGCCACGAGTGCGTTGAAAAATGGCGCCGGCGCTACCTTTGCCCTGTCATATGACAGGGCAAAGGTAGCACCGGCGCCATTTTGGTTCCTGTCCCCGACGTCACGAGCGTAGAAGATCACTCCCGGACCCCCGCTGGACCCCCAGGGACTTTTGGCCAGCTTGGGGGGGCCTCCTGACCCCCACAAGACTTGCGAAAAGTCCAGCGGGGGTCCGGGAACGACCTCCTGCGCTCGAATCGTGTTGCCGTAATGAAAAATGGCGCCGGCCATATGGCCGGCACCATTTTGCAGTACGGCAATATTGCCATATGGCCGGCGCCATATGGCAATATTGCAAAATATGGTGCCGGCCATATGGCAATATTGCCGTACTGCAAAATGGCACCGGTCATACAGCCGGTGCCATTTTTCATTACGGCAACACGATTCGAGTGCAGGAGGTCGTTCCCGGACCCCCGCTGGACTTTTGGCAAATTTTGCAAAATGGCGCCGGCCATATGGCCATATGGCAATATTGCCGTACTGCAAAATGGCGCCGGTCATACAGCCAGCGCCATTTTTCATTACGGCAACACGATTCGAGTGCAGGAGGTCGTTCCCGGACCCCCGCTGGACTTTTGGCAAATTTTGCAAAATGGCGCCGGCCATATGGCAATATTGCCGTACTGCAAAATGGCGCCGGTCGTACAGCCGGCGCCATTTTTCATTACGGCAACACGATTCGAGTGCAGGAGGTCGTTCCCGGACCCCCACTGGACTTTTTGCAAGTCTTGTGGGGGTCAGGAGGCCCCCCCAAGCTGGCCAAAAGTCCCTGGGGGTCCAGCGGGGGTCCGAGAGCGATCTTTTACGCTCGTGACGTCGGGGACAGGAACCAAAATGGCACCGGCACCATTTTATCAACGCACTCGTGGCCCGAGAGTGGAAGATCACAACGGGACCCCCGCACTGGACCCCAGGTAATTTAAGACATTTTGGGGGGGTTCGGGAGGGTGGGGGATTTATTTTAAAGGGTCGGGGTGGGTTTTAGGGATGTTTTAGTGTGCCGGTTTTCCCGCCCTCCCCCTTCCCCTCCCCCTTCCCCCGATTTACGATTTTTGACGATAAATCGGGGGAATTCCTATTAAATATCGCCTCTAACGATTTTTGACGATTTAAAATATCGTCTGATATATTTTAAATCGTCAAAAAATGATTCACATCCCTATTTAATAGCTTTCCTTCTCCCCTGTTAGCTCCGACACTTAAAACCCCACCACACTCTATCTTTATAACATTACTTACACATCCCCACAGCAGAAGTAAAGTTACGAGTTAATTTGAAGTTGAAATCCAGGAACACCCATGCCCCACCCACACCACATCCATGCCCCACCCCTTTTCTGGAACTTTTCATTTGTGTGTACAGCAGGAGATACACGTATACTCGGGCAGCTTTTAAAATCTGCTCGTCGCGCATCCGCCAAACATATTTAATATTCCTGGTTTGGGCTCTTCAGACTTTTAAAATTCACATTTAAGGCATTATTTAGGGATAAGAGTACAACTAGTAAGACCCAGACCTGTATGCCTACTGCCCCACCCATGTTAACCTTGGGTCCCCCCCCCCAAAAAAAATCAGTTCTGATTATGCCACTGGTTCAAAGTGTGCTTGCCAGCACCTTTTGGACTGCTGCAGTCCTTGGAGATGTGGGTCCAAGGATCCTCAGGAATGGGGAGTGGCTATAAGAGTCCCCATGGGCGGCCAGGCAGTGGCTTCTGTCGGGCACAGGTTGGACAAGAACTGACATATGCCTGGACATCCCGATCGATGTGAGGCCACCAGTAGTAGCGGGTCAGAAGTTCCAGTGTGCGGGTCCTGCCGGGATGGCCAGCAGTCAAGAGTCGTGTGCCCAGGATAGGACCTTCCTGCAAAGGTGGAGCGGCGCCACCATTTTGCCTGGTGGAATTATGTTGGTAGCTGCAAGGTGGCTTTAGCTGGATCCAAAATATATTGGGGTGCGGCCTGGGTGTCCTCGGTCTCTGACGTGCAGGAGAGAGCATCAGCTCTAGTGTTCTTTGAAGCCGGACGATTCCGCAGAGAGAAGTTAAATCGGCTGAAGAACAGGGACCATCGTGCTTGCTGAGGATTCAGCCACTGAGCCCGGCACAAGTATTCCAAGTTCTTGTGATCTGTATATACAGTAACCGGATGTTGAGCCCCCTCCAGCCATTGCCGCCAGTCCTCGAATGCCATCTTTATCGCCAGGAGCTCCTTGTTACCAATACCATAGTTTCTCTCAGTATGACATAGTGAGGGCAAAGGTAGCGCTGGCGCCATTTTGAAGATTGGCAATACGGCCCACGTGCAGGAGGTCGCTCCCGGACCCCCGCTGGACTTTTGGTAAGTCTTGTGGGGGTCAAGCTGGCCAAAAGTCCCTGGGGGTCCAGCGGGGGTCCAGGGGCGATCTCCTGCATGCGTGATGTCGGGAGCCAGGAACCAAAATGGCGCTGGCGCTACCTTTGCCCTGTCACATGATAAGGGCAAAGGGCCACCGGCACCATTTCTCAATGCAGCCGTGGCCAGAGAGAGAGGGAGATCGCGTCGGGACCCCCCCACTGGACCCCAGGTAATTTAAAACATTTTGGGGGGGTTCGGGAGGGTGGGGATTTGTTTTAAAGTTTCGGGGTGGGTTTTAGGGTTTTTTTGGTGTGCCGGTTTTCTCGCGCCCTATTTAACAATACAATACAAATGCCCCTGACGATAAATCGGGGGCATTTGTATTGTATCGTGCACTCTAACGATTTTGGACGATTTTAAAATTATCTGACGATAATTTTAATCGTTCAAAAACGATTCACATCCCTAGTCGTCATAGCCCCAGCTGATGACATCCGAGTTGGGGGCTGAGCCAAGATTTCCTATCGTGGCCCCTTTAAGAGGCTGGCTTGGCCGCGCACACGCGCCTAAGGGGGTGGAGCCCAGGATGAAGTTGGCGGCGTTTCCCTCATGGCCTTCGGAGTGAGGAAACTCACCCCAAGATGAGATTTGGACAATGTTCTCTCCACCTAGCTTGATGGACACTCTATCTAGGCAACAACAAGCTAGGTGGAGAGAACATTGTCCAAATTTCATCTTGGGGTGAGTTTCCTCACTCCGAAGGCCATCAAATCTTCACAAGAGACCACTGTTCTGTTCGTACGTCTCATGTTGAATGTCAAAGTGGCCCCCAACCCCCTACACTCATACCTAATCCCCACCTCGAGTTACTAGGTGGGCCTCCCATAGGGATACAAATACTTATCTAGGGAGGAGGCACTATAGCAAGGCGCTCTCTCTCTCTCTCTCTCTCTCTCTCTCTCTCTCTCTCTCTCTCTCTCTCCCACTGAAACAGGCTGTCCAGAAGTATCGTGAACCGCAATATATACTGGCAAATGTAGCGGGAATTTGGTTAATAGCACAACTTG